>NW_009745484.1:0-849 GCF_000703405.1 Apaloderma vittatum | reverse complement strand
TTATCTGGCCACGGGTAGCTGGCGGAAGTTATACAAACCCCAAATGCCTCATCAGCAATTACAGCAATAATAAATGATACTGGAATTCAGCCACGGTCTGTAAAATGTAATGGAAAAGATGAGGATAAAGCATATACAGTTGGAGAACAAAAGAAGCAAAAAGTAGATTCAGAATAACAAGAGATAACAAGTGCTTAAAGATAACAGAAAGATCTGCAGTTGGAGCAGAAATACTATCACAAAGCAGATTCTTTTCTAGAGAATAAGGAGAAGAAATGGGCAGAAATTGAACATGGAGTAGCAGGAGAAAGAAAGACAGTAGCCACAGAACTGGAAATGAAGAAGACAGCTAGGGTCCAGAGTCTGAAGACATAAAGGGCAATACACAGAAAACTTGCAAATAGTAGAAAGGGATGATAACTAAAGTGCAAAGAGAAAGGTTATGGGAGATGTACATCAGTACCAAAAGAGGGCCTGTGTATGCGATGGGGAGAATCCTTGCTGTGGTAAATTGAACAGCCTGTTGCATGTGCAAACCCCTAAAGTAGAAGCACGTGCTCTCCCTCCACACAAGACAGAGAGCTGCTGCTGAAAGGATCCAAATGGGAAAAATTAATAATTCACTCATCATCCTTCATACTGAGCCAAATGACACTGGAGGTTTCCCAGAGGAGCATGTTAAGAAAGCCTAAGACAGGCCAGGAAAGATGTTCAAAGAACTGGAGGCTCAGATGATCTTCAGCAGAAAGTCTTCCAGTTCCTATAAATGAAGCAAAGGCAGGAGAAGATAAGGAAAATTTCCTAGTGACCCAAGACATCATGACACAGAGGCCATCAATCTGTATTCAC
>NW_009745483.1:0-850 GCF_000703405.1 Apaloderma vittatum | reverse complement strand
AACACAAAGCCAGACCCCTTTATTCATGGAAACACTAGAGCGTTTCATCACATTGTTTTTTTTCCCCCCATCATTTAACGGATGCGCCAACTCGCCGCGTAACCTCATGCGTGAAAATTTCCCCGAGAAAAGGGAGACCCCAGGGAAAGTGTTCTTCCACACTCCCATCCCCCCTTCCCAAATACTGCTCTAAACTCTACCCAAGTTCGGAATCACGTTTTGCTGGCAAATTAACAAGGCCCGGCGTATACCAGAGCTCTTTATCCTCCGGGATTCCCCTTCCAGCCGAACGCTGCTGCTTCAGGTTGACACATCAAAGAGCCGAGGATCCCAAGCAGACGCCCGGGCTCAATCCCAACCTTTTACACGGCGGGGCCGCGCTATAGAATTGCCATTTGCGGTTTCTCCCAGCCCAACCGCGTTTTTACATACGTGCGGCGGAGCGGAACCGCCTGGAAACCGAAACGCTTGCTGCGTAGAGCGCAGCTCCTGTGGAGGGATCGTTTACTTCATTTTAGCTTTCAATTAAAAGGTAATGCCTTTAAGACGTAAATTGACCTGCTGCTAACACTTGTTCCTGAACAAAAAAAATAAACTGCAAAACAAACAAAAGCCCCCAAACGATAACGCCAGAACTGAACAAAGAGTTTTGGAATATTCCCGTACGTAGAACTGACTGGCATTTATATATTGGATTAGGAAACGTTCAATATATAATGTTGAAGGGGGATGACTGCTTTAAAAGCGTCTGCAAAGTTGGTTAACGCAAAGGTCACGCCAAACGAAGTGGTGCTGCTGCCAGGGGGAACCGAGGCTGCGGCGGCACCGCGGGGGAGCCGGGGCTTCGGCC
>NW_009745482.1:0-823 GCF_000703405.1 Apaloderma vittatum | reverse complement strand
AAAACCTAGAAACATAGCCTACTTTACCCAATGCTATCACTTTCAGCTGGTGTAAAGAAAAAGGGGAAAAAAATTGGGGGAGTTCTGACAAAAGCAGCAACACTGAAAAGTTCAGACCACAGCTCTCAGCTTCTCTCCCGATCCTGGCTTGCAGTGTCCATTCAGCATAAATCCTCTTCCTACCCGCAAGATCACCTTCAGTAACTGGACTTAATTACTTAGCGACAAAATTTTACATCTCAACTCATAGCTCTCACCTGCTGCAGGATTAAAATACCTACAACAGAAAAGAATAAAGGAAGCAGATTCTTGCTTTGTTAACCATGAAGATGTTTTCACCTGAGAAGCTTTTAACCTGAGAAGCTTCAAACATGCCAAAGTGCCAGTTTCCATGTACTGTTTGTTGTACGTGTTCTTAACCTTTACTGTCAGTGTAGATCACTGATTGTTTTCCTGCCCTATATTCCTATGGGAAATGAAGACTGAGGTTCAACAAAGTGTCTTAGACCCCCTAAGAGCCAGTCAGAAAACAAATGCTGCCATGTTTTTTCTTCTTCCCAATCCAATTATACACACGAGTGCCAGAGCCTGTGAACCTCTGCCAACTCCGCTCTCAACCTCCACTTAAAACTGACACGGTTAACAGACTGACTTACTATGATCACTTTCAGGTAATTATGAGGCAAGATCTTTAACATGCCTTTAAAAAAAGCCCCACATCTGCCAGTCGTTACACTTCTTTAAAACTCTCCTCCTCTAAACAACTTTAAAAAAGATAGCTCCTTTGTCCAAGCTTTTCTCCAAAAAGCCTCCTCGAGAACTA
>NW_009745481.1:0-849 GCF_000703405.1 Apaloderma vittatum | reverse complement strand
CCCCCAAAAAAAAAACAACAAATAAAACAAAGCAAATTATTTCAGGTAAAGTCAAAATGAATCCCTTTTTCTTGCCATCCCAGCTTCTCTGTTTCATCCCCCAAGACAAAGAAAACTTATTCCCCCTGCTCTCCCCTTGATCCCATCAATTACAATTGGCAGACATCCTGGAGCGCAAGGTTTTACATCCCATCCAAAAGTCTTAAGATTTCAGTATTTACTACAATGATTTGGGAATCTTCTTGCCATCTGTATAAACATTTCATCCCTTTAGACAACTTTTTTTGTCATTATAAATGATTGGTGGGCTTACTGCTGGGTAAATAGTATAATTAGAGAGAAGTTCTCTTTAAGCAACACGTCATTATTACAAGGCAAAGACCTTTATTTAATGAATGGGCTCAGTAACTGTTGCAGATGACATAACCATGGTGTAGAGTTCTGTGAATCTGAACGTATATGTGTGTTCACTGTGAAAGTGATGGATGGGTGCATAATTATATCTACAGAAAGCTTTGTTTTGCAAGAACAAGGAGATACTGCAAAAATAGGCTCCCTTTCTGGCTGAAGTTTCAAAGATATGTCCGGCTGTACCAATTAAAAAGTGAATTAAAGGACATGAAACGGAGAAAAATAGCCCTCATTTTCTCCCACACAGTTGCACCGCTGGGATCTGGTTTAATCTTTCAAGAGTTACTCATGTAGCAGGATAAGGTGTAATGTCTCAGAAATAATATTATGTTTTTTTTACTCCTAGCTCAAAATTTGATTCTCTTTCTCAAATATTGACCTGGGGTTTCCAGCTGTGAACTCTCCCCAATAAGACTGAAGCATTTCGTAAATGGCAGG
>NW_009745480.1:0-848 GCF_000703405.1 Apaloderma vittatum | reverse complement strand
TCCTGCTGTATATTCACATCCTGGAGAATGATTTTCTGCGTTTTTCTCTTAAGAGCAGAAGACAAAAAAGTGTTATTAACCTCTCTCTCTTCTCACACAAGAGCTCCAAGCGAGAGTGGAAACCTTTGGAGGACCACAGCTGCACAGATGTACCATGGCTGCTCTTATTCATCCTCTTCTGTGTAGGAATGGTGAGTAAAAACTCAAAGGATTCTGTCAGTGTTACATAGTTGAAGCACTTAGATTCATCAGAAAGAGTTTTAAAACTCTTCAGTAACTTAGTCACTGGTGAGGTCAGGATATACTGACTTGGGAACCATCAGTTGTAGAACAGAAATGGGTGGTGTGTACTTACCAAAGCGCTTCGGTAGGGATCTGCAATTTGTTTGAGACAGTTCTTGCTCCAGCTCCTCTTCTCCTGAAACTCCAGTTTCATTTGTAAGTGATTTTCAGCTTGGTGAGGCGTCACTGGACTCGTGTTCTTTACAGGGCTGTGAATGTCCCAGAAGTGATAGATTTTGAGTCGGCTAAATGATTCTGTGAATCACAGTAAACTTTTTGCTGAGAAACAAAGATTCAAAATATCAAACAGTTGACTCTTTTTCTCCTTGGATGCTTAGTAGAAGCACCTACTATTTACAACTGTATTACTAATGGTAAGGTGTCAGTTATCTCATGTTTGCCCTGTGTGATGGAACCATCACCTTTCTCAAGACAGATTCACAACACTGTGTACTTCATATGAAAAAAAAAAAAATGACCGCCAAGAGGTGCGAATTAGTGAAGACTAGAAACACAGTTATTTTCATCTTGTTTTGTTTTATGGGGCTATGTATGCTGTTTTCCTA
>NW_009745479.1:0-849 GCF_000703405.1 Apaloderma vittatum | reverse complement strand
GGGAACCGCGGGTTCACGCCCACCCCGTTTCCTCGTACCTTCTCATGGTTTTAAAAAAGAATTAAAGGTGGTTTTTAAGATATACATTAAATATGCAACCCGGCCGACAAAGCTGTACGGGCGTTTTTGGAGCAGAAAAGCACCATTGCCCGATCCCATCTGTCCCCCTCATTTTCTGCTCCTCCTCTCACTTGTAAAGTTGATGTGCTGATGTGGCACTAAAACGTAGTAAGACAGGGTATATTGATTTTTCATTTAAAGTTATATTTTATAATATGGAAATTTCTACTGTTCCTGAATCTACTATTTTACAATTAAAAGACTTTCTACCTCTTGTCTTCCGAAATTCATATATTTCAGTAATATTTCAACCTAAATGAAAATGCATATATGTTTTAAAGAAAATTTGTACACAAACTTTACATGGCAATGTCACTTAGTACCAATAAATGTAAATTCCATGATGAAAGGGAAAGAAACTTTTTGAAATAAAATAATTAGTACAATACCAACTATCTTTAAAAAATTTAATTCAATAACATATTAAGGGCTTCTGGACATGGAAAAACGTAGATTTTAAGATGTTTTTTAGACAGGAAACAGCAGCAATAAAAGCGTAATTGGTGGGCGGTACGAAACATAGGCGGGATTTTTAAACTTTGAATCCACCAATGAGATTCAGCAATTATCCATCCACCTATCAGGGAAAGGAGTACTGCTATATATACTCCTCGTATGCCAGTATCTAACTGATGCTCTTAGCTTTTAGAACGTCAGTAGTTTAGCTGACGGTCATGGCTCGCACAAAGCAGACGGCACGTAAGTCGACGGGCGGGAAGGCGCCCCGCA
>NW_009745478.1:0-847 GCF_000703405.1 Apaloderma vittatum | reverse complement strand
AGAGGGGAGATGTGTAAGCCTCCTGCTGACTCAGGAAGGACCGCTCAGTTTATTCTGAAGCGAGGAGTTTGTTCCCTGTCATGCAACCCGCGTGCCATGCGCAGAGAGCAGTGGACCTAGCCCGCTGTCAGCAGCACAGAGCATCCCGTGCAGGTCACAAAGTTTAAGGGATCTCTGAAGGTTGTGAGTTCAGTCTCTTGCTTGAAGCAGCACTAACTTCAAATGTAGACTGGGTTGTTCCAGGCTTTGTCCGGGTGAGTTTTGAGCGTTTCCAAGGTTGGATTCTCCACTATGTCCCTGGGCAAACTAGTCCCAGTGGTGTCTCTGGGGATGTTTTTTGCCTCTGTGCTCAAGCCTCAGTTTCCCTTTCTACAATTTGTCTGTTGCCCTCCTCTGAGTCCAAGTCTGTTCTCTCCACTGGGTAGCTGAAGACAGCAATTAGATGCCGCTTAGTTTTCTCCTCACAGTCCTTAACTTATTCCAATTATTTTGAGACCTTATTAATTACTGTCACCCAGCATTTGTTGTTGTGTTGTTCTGAAAAGGCACTTAGCTATCTCTCTTTGATTGCTTTCAGCAGGGCAATCCAGTCTGCTACTTCAGTGTGCTTGCAAAAATGAACACAAGAGGAAAACACATTTATGGGGGCAGAGCCTGAAATGAGCGTCCTGTCCAGTGACAGCATTTATCTTGGAATCTGAAGGCATGTACTTGTGCCTTCTTGTCTGCTGTCAGTTTTTTCTGTCAATTCTCCCACCTCAATATTGCTTTTATCCTTTGGTTCTCTATACATCTCTATACAACTTTATACATCTCTGTTTTTCCTTATTCTATGCAAATTTTTTTT
>NW_009745477.1:0-834 GCF_000703405.1 Apaloderma vittatum | reverse complement strand
ACATTCTTATGCTGTTAATATATTTCTATTTTTTAAATGTATTATGAACTTTCTTTCATCAAAGGTTTTGATCTCAGGCATACATTTTCCCCAGTTCTGAACTGTTTACTAATTCTAAGGAGCTCATTCATGAACGGAGAGCTAGAATTAATCCTTGAGTCAGTCCCAGACAGAGGAAAATTTGAACTGGAGGAGCCCTGTATGCTAATTTACACTGTGAACCTGATACTTGTTTTATATGTATGTAATACATACTGAGCACAAAGCTAGTGAAAATCAACCAACTAATACAAAACTCCAGACATAATCGACATTTAGTTTAACTGTTCCTTTTTACAAATTACTCTGCTAATGTGCACACAAAACAAAGCCCTAAGTTAAAGGTCACTAAAATAGAGCAGACTCCAGACACACAAACCCTACAGAACCATTTGTCAAAGCTGATACATGAAGACCACAGAGGATAGAATCTGGACTAGTCTGCTGATAACAATTAAAGATTTAAAAAAAACACATCCAAACTAACAAACAAACCAACCCAAACAAACTCCCCGAACAAACCCCCCAACCCTGTGGTGAATTTGTGCCCTGGGAAGAAAAGATTTAGCATCTTGGCCCTAACTGGTATTGGCAGAGTCAGTAACTCAAGCCTTCAACGTGGATATTTGAGCAGAAGCACAATTATTGCAGGACTAAACATCAGTCAGGAAAGGCTTTCCTTGCACAAGAATCCACCTAGCACCAGCTAAATGAGATGTATACAAAATCCCCTGTTGTTTCCAGCTACATGCACACATCCCCCAAGCTAGCAAAGCAATCAGAGAAAAACCTTTC
>NW_009745476.1:0-848 GCF_000703405.1 Apaloderma vittatum | reverse complement strand
CTGTGGGCGGGTAAGGGAGGGCACTAGGCTCGGAGCTTCAGCACCCATTGAGCTCTCTTGTGCTCCGACGTACAGACCCCTTATGCTGCTTTATGTGTTATGTATGTGGAATTTTATGCCCTGGTTGGGTATTTTCTTGAATGCCATCCAAATACGATCTTTAAGAGTCTCATAGTATGGCAAGCTTAATCCTGTAGAAAAGCATCGGTAGAACTGGTTGAGAATGACACGTAATTCGCTATTCCAGCGCTGATGGCCGGGCGCTCGCGTTGCTTTTCTGCATCATGGAAAGGACGAGCTAACTCCCCAGGAGCTTCCCTCAGCTTCCCTGCATGACGGGCAGTCTGGCTCCCGGTGTCAGACAGGCCAGAACACCAGGGCGTGTGGCTGCCGGAACGCAACGTCATGAAAAAAAGAACCTATCTCTTCCAAATCTCAGCAGCCAAAAGGGGGGCAAAGGTGCTACCCTTTGTGCTTAAGGGCCGTTCTGAGATACGGAGAAGCTCGGAGTTAGGGATGCGCAAGCATGGCCTTTAATTAAAAGTTGGCCTTTAATTAAAAGTTGCCCTTTATACCGTGCCTGCCTGTGCCTTGCTTCAGGTGGGGGGAAGAGCCCCTCCCCAAATCTATATTTCTTACAACAGCAATTTGGAAGTCTAGTAATTAGGATCTGCCCCTCCCTGTGACTGACTCGCAACCGTGTGCTGGGGCAAGTCCCTTCACCGGACCCGTGTAAAATGGATTTCCCCCCCAGCTTCTTTTAACTGGAGCCCTGTGTCTTTGGCGAGGGAGAGCTGGGAGCAGCCCTGCGGGGTACAATCATAGAGTAGTTTCAGCTGGAAGAGACC
>NW_009745475.1:0-844 GCF_000703405.1 Apaloderma vittatum | reverse complement strand
AGAAGGGGAAAACAAGGATTTAAAGTTTTTGACCCCTTCATTTTCAGGCAGGTGGATTTAAAGCCAAAGCGGCTCTTCCTCCCTGCATCCCCTTTTCACAGGGCAGGATCCAAAGGCTTTATCTTGCCAGGTGTCAAACTGCTGACACGTGTGTCTTAATTTACAACGTAGAGATCGTATCTTAGGACCCTTCACATCCTCCAAACTCGCTACAACACTAAACACAACCGCCATTGGCCTTCCATAAACTGGCTAAAGCCTCATTAAGCCCAATAAGACTTTTTAACCTCAATTTATCTAAAAGCCATTAGCAACTACAAGGTCCTAAGAGTTGTAGCATCCTTACATTACAACCAAAGAAGCTCCTCGGCACCTCTGTCGACGCACGAGCTACGGGAAATATAGCACAAAGAAGAATTTTCATCTCAGCTCCAACTCACAGAGTACAAACCACCTCCTTTCACAAACATTTGCCTTGCCAGAATTTCCTTTCTGGGCAATCACACTGGATTTATTTGCCTTTCTGTTTTATTTTGGTTTGGATTTTTTTTAGGAGAGCGATTACAAACGCAGTCAGGTACATTTACAGTAAGTGCTTAGGCAAAACAAACACCAAGCAGTCCTAGATCTCTTTGGAAAAGCGATTTAATATTAAACAAATCCATCTCTTTGTTATACCTACACAGATTGTCTAGACTCCACTGGGCACAGAATCCAACCTGGCGTTTCAGATAGTCGGGGTTATCCGTCCATTTCTCTAGCAAAATCAGCTGGTCGCTAATGCGCGATTCAGAAACCGTCATTTTATTTTCACCTGGAATTGAAGAGTTAAAAAAAAAAAAAA
>NW_009745474.1:0-845 GCF_000703405.1 Apaloderma vittatum | reverse complement strand
TTTTTGTTAAATGTGCTTTACAATTCAAAACAAGAAAAGGAGAAAGACTTAGTGTCTTGCTGTTAAAACTTACTCCTTAACACTTGAAATGGAGTGTTTCCCTTCGAAAATGGTATGAGAAGCTGTTAAACAGAGCTGCTGGGTCTCTTAAGCAGGCTCTGCTAAAGGCTCCAGCCTTCTGGCCTGCTCACTGAGACCAAGGAGAAAAATCTTCTCTGTGTAGGTGCACAGTGAAATTTCCACTCTGTTATCCACCAGCACAGCCATGGGACCTATCTCTGCTGGAAAACAGAGAGTTACTGTTTTGCTGCTTGGAATTTCTTCAGAAGAGAGTGGTGGAGAGAGACACTATCAGGAGCTTTGCTTGCAGCAAGATCCTTTGGACTCTGTGAGCAGGGTTCTTTTGTAGCAAACTGTCAAAGCACTTGCAATTCCTATCAAAGAAAGTGCTTTCTGCAGTAAAGGAGCCTTTGCTCATTTCCCTAGTCTCTACTCCATATTTCTATGAAACTGTGCTGTTTGAAAGTAAGTATGTAACAGTTCTAAGGGAAAACATACTCATGTCAGTAAAAACACAAAGAGTGGCCTAGAAAACATGACTAGTGGGGAAAAATTGAAAGATTTCATGTTGCCTAGCCTGAAATAAGCTTTTTTTTTGCCCAACTGTGGACGATGACACTGACTGCAACAGGCTTCAAAGGATGGCATGCCATGTCAGGAGAAGCCACATTAGCGGGCACCAGCTTGCTGCGTCCCCTCCCTAGTGACAACAACTCCTCCTGTGACAACAGCTGCCCCCGCTCAGGACCTCCGGGAGCTGCTGCGGACGGCAGCCGCCACTGCAG
>NW_009745473.1:0-834 GCF_000703405.1 Apaloderma vittatum | reverse complement strand
AAGGCGTATTGATTGTACACTTGTAACCAAAGCTTATGGCTGTGAGAGATGGAGAATTTACTGAGCTATAAAATCACTTTGTTAGAGATTTTATACTGAACTATTCTCTTCTGTGATCAGTTTAATAAAAAAAATGGATTTTTATATAAATCTGACTTTCGTTTTTTATTTCAAAGTCAGGTCACTAGTACAGATATTTTCTTGCACAAGTAAAAATTCTCAGCCTGACTTGTTGATGCTTTTCAGCGTTGTCTAGGTGAAGCTTCACTTCAGGGAGAGCTCTGACTAATTAAGGACGCTCCTTGGTGCAAACAGAGTTTATATGGTCTCACAAAGCAACCAGACCTCATATTGCACACTGAGATACTCAAAGAATAGTAGAAAAATAAATACCAAAAGAATTTTTTCTATTTTTTTAATTTAGATTTTTTTGAAGACTTTACATTGAAGGCATAATTACTTCAGGAAAACACTAGGACATGTGGCAATGCATTTTGAACTTGAGTGGTATTGACTGGGGCACCTTCCTTACTGAGAACCATTTGCTTTATGCTGCAGACCAGTGCATGGGAAGGTTTTTTTTTTCTTGCTTTCTGATACTTTATTAAATCTGCTCTTGATAAGGGATCAGACAGGAGATTGCATGGGCAATGCTTGTAGCTCAAACTCTCCTGAATGCCTCTGGTTGCACCAGCACTACGGAATACACCTGTAGTACCGTAACGATAAGCAGTCAGCTTATCATTAAGTTGTCCGTCTCACAGGGCTATAAATACTTTGTATCTGGAAAGCGTCGGCTAAAGCCTATTGAAAGCTACACAGGTACTGATGTAC
>NW_009745472.1:0-845 GCF_000703405.1 Apaloderma vittatum | reverse complement strand
CTGGGGCAGAGTCCCGCAGGGTTTTTTCACTGCCTGTGTCATTTTGCTGGTGGGAAAGCCCAGCGTTTGTTTTATGGGGTGTGGAGCTGTCTTGAACCTGTGGAAGAAAATTTGGAGAGAAGCCCGTTAACATATCGTCCTAGCTCGAGCAAGCGACGATGCTCTCGCCCAGGCTCGCTCTGCCGAAATCCCCTGCGGCGCGGGTCAGAGCCCCAGAGCTGGGAAGAGCTTTGGAGTCTGAGCGAGGGCAGGTGGAACTTCACGTCAGCAATGCGATGCACACACAGAAAAAACAATCCAGCCGACGTGCCAACAGCAGGCTGTGAGCTGGCCACAACCCAGGCTCTCCTTTCGGTGACAGCTCAAGGCAGAGATCCCCTCCAACACTTTTCTTCAGCCCTTTCGCCCAACCGCAACCCACTCAAGCTCACAAGATCTATGGCAGGCGACGTCGTATCAACGCTCTACTTGCAATACACCTGGGTTTGGATGTTAAAAACCTGCTGTCAAACCATTTATAATGTAATGACTTATCAGAAAGACAATAGGCTGCTACGATCATTAGGTTGAGGAAGAGAAGAATGTTAAACCAGCCTGCTCGAGAGGAAGCATTAATACTTTTGACTTCAGGCAAGCAACAATGATGTTAGTTTAACAACGTAAAAACCATTCCAAGGATCTGTGTTTATACTTATCAACAGCATCATCTGCATGCAGATGACCGTGCTCACAAATTCAAAAGACAACACGAACAAGCAGAATCTTGACGTGTGCTCTGAACCATCCCTGCTTTCTTTGAGGGGGAAAAAAAATTTTTTAAAAAAAAAGTAACAAAAAATCTCAGA
>NW_009745471.1:0-844 GCF_000703405.1 Apaloderma vittatum | reverse complement strand
TAGTGGCTGGCCCAGCCCTAACCCATAACAAACCACAAGAAGAAAATAGCTTTCATACAAGCTCTTTGAGCATGTTATGTATTGATATACACGTTGTAGATGGAGTAGCTCTTATCTGAGATTCAGATATGCCAGATAAGTTGAAAGGGTGTTGTGTTGTTTTTTCCTTTGTTTTGAATTGCAAATAAGCTTTAGGAATAAATCAGTTCATAAAACTAAAAAACATCACTAATAGCACATATCCATATAATTAGTTAAAATAATAAAGTTTTAAAGAGGAAATAAATTCTTTCTAATTAGATATATCTTAAGATTAAATTTTCAACATAAGTACTTATCAAAGAGACTATATGCTTAAGCAGGACTGTTACAACTTATAATGCCTGACAACATCAAAAATCTCCAAACTCAAGTAAGCTGAACAAAAGGCCTCAACTGAACAGTAACATGAAGCAAGAAGAATGCAGAATTATTTAACCAACTATGAGTTTCACACTAGATTCTCTCCTGATAGCTACAATTATCTGACATTTTCCAAAAGCACAACAAATTGATATGGTTGTGGTTGACCACTAATCTGGCTTCCCTTCCCCAATATTGCATATTTAATTTGCAAAAAGTCTTCTGTTCTCTAGGTAACTAAATACTATGTTTGATCCAATTATGTATGTACTGCATCATCAGAAATGAATGACATGCACATCAGGAAATCAAACATCTCTTTTTGACTATATTAACAAGGCAAGTTGTTGCATGACTGGCAGCATATTGCCTGCTGCTAGAGAAAGAAAAAGAACTGTTCACATAACCAGCATAATCTTTTATTTACCACCCTTTTGTTTCT
>NW_009745470.1:0-839 GCF_000703405.1 Apaloderma vittatum | reverse complement strand
AGAAAAGAAGGGTAAGTAACAAAATCTTGCAGGTAGGTAGTATAGAAGAAACTGGTCTGAAGACAGATATATTTTCTGGTGGATTTATTTCTTTGCCTTGTTTTCTCATTTTACCTTATGAATATCTTTCTCCAAAAAAGTTCATTAAGTTCATTTAGTTCATGATTGTGGATTTCCATCTATCTTAGCATTTTCTCAGGGCAGGAAAGATGAAATGAAATCTGTTATAACTCAGGCCCAAGGATTGTAGATTCACTTCAAGGAGATTACTGGATGTCACTTGATGAAGCTTGTCATCACCACTACACATTCCTTTGCCCCTTTAATGATTTTTTCTTCCCTTTTAGAATTTTTTTCTTTGAAACTTCAAACGAAAAACTCAAGAGTCCAGTCTTGATGGTTTGCCAACAGTGTTCTTTATCTTTGGCAAAATGAGAAGAGGAGAGGGAATGGAGTAGAAAGGGGAAGAAAGCCTGAACCTGAAAAATGCAACAATCCGTGATTTAAAAGCAAATACAAACATGACAAAACCCCCTCAGTCTGACGGCACGTGACTGTACTGTTAAAACTCCTATGAACATGCTGCTCTTCTGCTTCGCCCATTAGGCTGATGAGGTGCAAGACGTGATGCATTTTAACTACACTGCCTGGCCAGATCATGGTGTCCCGACGACCAACGCTGCCGAAAGCATCCTCCAGTTTGTACAGATGGTCAGGCAGAAATCAGCAAAGAGTAGAGGCCCCATGATCATACACTGCAGGTAAATGCTTTGAGGAAATGGAGACTTGCTGAATAGATGGGGAAACTTGTTAACTAGACTGGGACGCCATTGGCAGAG
>NW_009745469.1:0-834 GCF_000703405.1 Apaloderma vittatum | reverse complement strand
TGGTGCATTATTGCATGGAAATATGGGGTGGGAAACAAATAAGATCAGATCCTTTGTATTGGCCGATGTTTGGATCCTTCCATGATTGGGTATGTCAGGCTTTAAATCGTTATGTAAATGGGAAAAAGCCCCTTAGCCAGGAGGAGAGTGATTATGCAAGTCTTTGGAAGGGATCATCAGTACCTGTATCTTTGTTTACGGTAAAAGAGAAGGAAGATAAGAAGGAAAAGCGAGTCTCCTGGGATCCTTTAGATAATCTCCCTCCCCAATATGAAGGGCGACGGAGACATGTATACCCCCCTCTGCCCAGGGAGGATTCTCCACCTCCAGCACCTCCCGTCTCTCCGCCTGCCTCTTGTACCAGAAGCAGGATGAGGGAAAGGCAGGCTACAAACACCAAAGGGGAGCGGGAGGAAGAGTTGACACTGTTACCTTTGAGAGAAGTTCCCTTGGGCGGGAATATGGGAGGGATAGGATTTGTGTCAGTCCCTCTGAACACTGGGGATGTGAGGCAATTCAAAAAGGAGATGGGAAATTTGCTAGATGATCCCATCGGGGTCTCAGAGAGATTAGATCAATTCTTGGGACCTAATATTTATACCTGGGATGAATTACACTCGATTCTAGGAATATTGTTCACTGCTGAGGAAAGGGGAATGATTAGGACAGCTGGCATGCAAAATTGGGATAGAAGGCACCAGCAAGGTCCTGCTGCGGATCATAAATGGCCTAACCAGAGACCAGTCCATGACAATCAAAATCCGCAACATAGACAGGATATGACAGATCTAAGGGAGATAATAATTCAAGGAATCAGAGAAGCCGTCCCAAAAG
>NW_009745468.1:0-843 GCF_000703405.1 Apaloderma vittatum | reverse complement strand
CGGGGGCGATCTGGAAACGCGGAGGGAAATAGAACGGTGGGGCGGCGTCTGGGGGAACATCCCGCCAAAAAAAAAACAACCAAAAAAAGGGGAAAAAAAGGGGAGGAAAAGAAAACAAGAAAAAGGTGTTTTAAAATATTCATAGGGCAAGGAGTCGGGGAAAGGCTTTTTCTTGATAGTGCGGCTGTAACTAAATGCGGGCTGACTTGCACGCTTTTCCCCTGAAGCCGTTGGCTGCGTCTATTTGTGGACAGACGAGCAGAAATAATCGGAGTAGATTGGATGTGTTTTAGCTACGATGCTTAACTGTTGTTGGGGTTTATTTCTGTTATTTATAGTGGCGGGGCATAAAGATTAGTAAAACGTTTGAGGTTTTTTTTTTTCAGAAGGCTGAGAATAAACATGCGCAGATGGTGCAAGGGAGCGGGGTGCAGGCTGATGCTTTTTTGGCTGAGGAGAGAGTTTTATTTTTGTTGAAACAAATTTTTGCGTATAGGATACTGTAGAAGTAAAGAGTTGGGAGCCCTGAAGGAAGTCAGCATATGGGCTGCTCTATGTATACACATTGTAATAAAAATTCACTTGTCTTGGAAATGTTGCTGTGTCCTCCCTGCTTTAATTGCAATTTAAAGGATGTTTCAAAATGAAGCATCATTAATCCCAGGTAGTGAACTTCATACTCTGCATGCTGCTTCCAAAATACAGTTGAAGAAGTTTCGACTGTAATATTTCAGTTTCTTTCTGCTTCCAAGGGAGGGCTCTCTACAGACAGAGTATTTCTGGTTCACGGGCTCACTGGTTCTGTACGAACAAACTGCGAGTAAGAATCATTCTGATCTTTTA
>NW_009745467.1:0-829 GCF_000703405.1 Apaloderma vittatum | reverse complement strand
TCTACGATTCTATGATTGCTGAACCCTTTTGTTGCACCACTGAAATATTTGGATGAGAGATACCCTTTTGCAGCTAGACACAGCTTGTTGAAAGAGAATTGGAATACTCAGAGAAAGGGTCCCTTGCAGAAATGTTCTTTATTTTGGTCTGTTTTTTTTTTCTCTTTGATTGATACAATTTTGCAGAAAGAATACTGGGGTTTCAGGGCCCCCTTGTTCCTGCATTTGCCAGAAGGCAAAAGCTTATGATCCATCCATATCTCTGAGGGCTGAATTTCAGCTAGAATTCCCTGGAGTATGGCCTGAAGGGGATGTTGCTTCAGTGAATTCAATTTTCCAGGGTATTAAGAACTGATAAAGTAAAACAGATGACAGCCACTGAGGGTGGAATTCTAGCTCCACTGGAGGTTAATGGGGCTTTCTGCCACTGACTTCAGGTAGGCCGAGATTTCACCCCTGCTTCAGGGAGCAGAGCAGAAAAATGTTCTACAAGATTTAAACATTTATTGTGTAAGGCTGAGTTTGGTAGTAAAATGTGAATAATGATACTGACTTTGCTTATAAAACTCTTCAAAAGATATGGAAGGAAAGCACTACATAAGGTTGTGGTATTAGGGATATTCCACTGCAAGATTGAAAGAAAATCAAGCCTATTTCTAAAAATTGCTATATTCAAGATATTAAGTCTTTGAAGAAGTTAGCCCTAAAGCTACATTCTCTATTTAAATCTATTATGGAGAGGAAAAATGAATTTTCTGAACAAAATAACAGGATTTCTTATTCCTTTCAAGGTGGAATGCATGTGAGCCACACAAGATACTCCTAATCT
>NW_009745466.1:0-841 GCF_000703405.1 Apaloderma vittatum | reverse complement strand
AGAGAGGATGTACCATTAGTTTATACTCACTAGGAAGGGAAGACAGTGGGTGCTGACGTGGGTGTAAAGAAGTTCTTGTTTTCAAAGGCTGCATAGGGTTGTGCTGTGCCTTTTACTCCCACTAATCTCCTTGTAAGCAGATTAAAGATACCCCGAAGGAGAAATACAGTTGCCTAAATGTACCAAAGAAGATAAACTGTTTTTTTGCAGTTTTCAGGGGTGACAGTAGGAAACAAAAGAAAAAATTCAGCTCATGGTAGCTGTTAATATTAAGAAGAATTAATGATTGTGAGCACTGCACCAAAACATCCTCTGTCTTAGTAAGTGTGAATCATCTCACCCTATCTCTGTTATCTAGAAGTTAGGAGTTTGGAATAGTATATACCAGTGGGGATAGTATAAGCCATAGCTAGAGCATATTCTTTTCCATCCTAAGTATTGATAGGCTATTCTGCAGGTGCTGGTTTCTTTCCATCTGCAATAGATTCTTCTAAACTAATCATCAAGGTTCATGCCTGTTTTAGACGACTAAAGTTAAAAGAAAGTAATTCTGCCTTATTTGTAGATATGATAATTTTGTGTGTAGTCACTATGTTCAAGGAAGGATGAATGCCTTTAGGCAGCAGGAGACAAAGAAGAAAAGGAAAATAGACATGCTCACTAATGTCTGGAAAAACTCTTCATGTTGCATTTGTATTCCTCTGTCCATAATGGCTTATGGGACTGAGAGACCACAGGTTTGTTGGGGACTAATATTTTGTGAGATCAGATGGCACAAAAGTGGGCTAGATATCAGCCACACTAAACTGTCTGCCCAAGGAGAACTCCTTTTCACTAGTTC
>NW_009745465.1:0-812 GCF_000703405.1 Apaloderma vittatum | reverse complement strand
TAAAAGTTGAATTTTTAGTGAAGCTGAGTTTCTGAAATAATTCCATCACTTCAGCAGTTTGGAATTCCAAGAATAAACTCAAATGTTAACGAGAGTCTTGATTTTTAAAACCTGGAAGTTTAGAAGCATTGATACTTGCTTGAAAGAAAATCCTTTTGAATCAATAGAAATTTTAAATGGAGTATCAGGTCAAGCTTTATTGTGAGAAATGACCTTGTGTGCCCTCTTCATTAATAACTCTGAGTTCTGGCCTGCCAGGCTCATGGCACCGAAATCTCACCTGTTTCGGCAAAATGAAGGATGCTCTGCTGCTGGCAGTGAGGGTGGGTCATTTCATTTCTTTCAGTAGTCTTCTGTAATAATTTTAGGAACTTGAAGCACACTGGAGGCAGGATGAATTGGAGCACTTTCTAGGAATTTGACTTAATTTATTTTTTCTTGAGAAGTTACTGAGAAGTGCTAAAATATATTACTGTCACGCTTTTGAATCATCTTTGAAGAGAAACTTTCGTTCTTACTGAGATTCAGATTGAATGACTGTGTTGCACAAGTTCTTTATTCTGTTCTTCCATTGTTCTTTATAACAGATTTAGATAGTTTGAAAAGCCCAATTAAATACTGGGAACTATTATAGGAAGGCAATCTTGACATAAGCCATTCAACAGCGAATTACTGTTTTGTGCCAGATCTTGTAGATGGCGTTTTACCTGTGTGCTGTCTTTAATGAGTTTGCTGTGTGGAGGCCTTATCTTCATAAAAAAGGTTTCATCCATCTGGAGTGGTGAACCAGATGCAATCAGCATTTTAAACAA
>NW_009745464.1:0-840 GCF_000703405.1 Apaloderma vittatum | reverse complement strand
TTTTTTGGAGGGGGGTGGGTAGAGGGAATAATTTTTTTTGACTCTTACCTTTCTCAGGTTGGCATTTTGCGAAGCCTGTGTTTGAAAAAATGAAATAACATCGCACCTTTTTGTTGCCAACGAAATACTTTCGATGCCTCCTTCCTCTAACTGCAGAAAAGTTGGTGAAGGCTTTCTACTGAAATGCTTAAAATAGCCAGGGGAGATTTGGAAAAAATGATGAGTGGTGTATTACACAACCAGCCTGGCTGAAGCTAAAAGAACTCCCAGATGATTTAGAGACGAGCGCGTCGGGGAATGGCAGAGGGAGAGAAATTGTGTGCTGCAACTCGCACCTGAGCCGAGCTCATCTCTGGACGTAGCTGGGATGGAAGGTTTTAGTAGTGGCTGATGTCCACCCACCAAGGACTTGGCGTGTCTTTGTATACTGGGGATAAGATTGACATGGTGACAGCACTTAATGCTCCAAGGGGTGGGGAAATCCTTTGAAGGGAAGCCTGGAATTGCGTAGGTCTGTGTGAGTGCCGTGTTTTTAGGCAGCTTGGTGTGAAAGAAGATGACCATATCTTGGATGGGCTCTGAAATACTCCACTCGCTTCTACGAATTGTTCCGTTCTCTCTGAAGTTATGAGGCAAATTTGGACAAGTCTTGCGTTGTATCAGGCAGTAATTGTACTAACACGCTACCGAAACGCTTCTCAAATTCCCATGCAACGGAATCCGGATGGATTAATCAGTTGTTGGGGGCTGAATAAATTAATTAGGGTGGAAATTGAGAGTCTTGACTGGTGGAGATTGGACTGGGAGGAAAGGTTGGGAGTTCAAAGACTGTGAGTAGGA
>NW_009745463.1:0-841 GCF_000703405.1 Apaloderma vittatum | reverse complement strand
AGGCAGAGATCTGCCATAAGATGATTTTTGAGTGCTTATGCTCAGGTGTACGGAAGACAAGACAAAGCTGCATACCCTTCCACTGTGGAACTTAGTTCTGTTTCTCTTTCTCAAAAGGTACACTGAATCTAACTTGGCAGTTGTTACATCTTCTGATTCAGTAGTTATTCAAGAGGAAAAAGCACAAAAATAACTGAGTTGAACTACTTCTGCATGGGACTGTGTGGTGCAGAAGCAGTTTAAGGAAAGCCAGCCATACCTTTATGTCGTTACTGCCTGTAGCAGATTTTCCAGCTGATGTGTACCTCAAGTCTGTCATCTTTAATGAAATTTAAAAATAAGCGCCCTCTGCAGGGATTCTTCTGCTATTTGGCTGCCATATATAGCTAAGGCAAGAGAAAAGTGCAGTGATCATGCAGAATTTCCTGTGGTAGTTGCTTAACTACTTCTGTAGTTAACACTGTGTAGTAAACACTGTGCAGTAAACACTGTGCGTGTTTCAGTAGAGATTTACTTCCATTACATGTTTGCTTATCCTGCTCAAACTATTCCTGTCAGCTTATCAAGAAATCTAAAGGTGAGTTTATGAAAGCCCTAGGCCCACTCTTGGTTTTTCTTCCATTAATTTAGAAGTTGAAAATACTCAAAACAAGCAGGCAGGGAATGCTTTACATATAAGCTGTTTTGTCATCACAGAACTTAACTTCTAAAAGGGTAGTTTTAAGCCTTGGTACATGTCATGGAACAGCAAACACTGTCTTATCTTAAGTCATTATAGTACAGCTTGACTCACTGCAAACCATCCCACAGTTAATTAAGGTTCCAAGTTTCCTGCAGAGTT
>NW_009745462.1:0-835 GCF_000703405.1 Apaloderma vittatum | reverse complement strand
AGGTGCAGGACCTTGCATTTTGACTTGTTTATCATATGCTCTGACCTTAAACACGTGAGTAATAAATATAATTCTACCTATTTCCTTTGTGTAATATAAAACCCCCTTGAAAATTAATATTAAGAAGTATGATACTACTGAATATATAGATCTATTCAACAGTAACCTGCTTTTATTTAATATTTCGATGTTACTAGGTACACTTTGCTTTTTTGCTGCTATGGATATTATTCTTTGTTCTAACAAAATGTTCCTGGCTAATTTGCATTATCTCTTTTTAAAATCAAAACAAAATCAGACCTCTTAGAGTTTTGGTACTTCTCTAAATATTCACTTTTAATTTATGACCATTCTAACTAAAGAACTACTCTGGTGACTGATGAGTGTATATTCAGTGCATTGCAGAAAATAACTGTTCTTTAATTATGGAGTCTTAGATCTCTAATCTCCATCTATATGGAATACTTTTTATTATTTAAAAAGTAAAGTGCATATACTTGTATCTATAGGAATTATTAACAACTGTGTAAATATTTATATAATAAATTCATTTTCATCTTCCAAAAAAGCAAAATATAATGTACAGACAGTAAATAGCTTAGAAAGAGTAAGACAAGCTGTTACACAGTTAAGAAGAAAAACTTTAATGTACGACTACCTTCTTAAAATCTTCAGAAACACCAGTCATTTACTGATCTCTGTAAGCATATAAAAATGTTGTATTATTTCCAACATTAGCCAGAATTAGATGTCTAAGAAAGATTAATGGGAAAAAAAAGTAGGCATATAGCAATGCATCTTCAGAATGGATGAAGGGAAAGCGGTGGATGTTGTC
>NW_009745461.1:0-839 GCF_000703405.1 Apaloderma vittatum | reverse complement strand
CAGTGTGTGACTGAAGGCAGTTCTTTTCCTGACCTGGATTGGTAGTAGCTGGTTGCTTTGGCCTGAGTTACGGGAACAGGGAATTGATACATCTCAAAGTGGGATTGATAACAATTTCTTAGAAGTGACTGAAAAGCTCCATCTACTGCTGCTTTGATCAGTTTGTTTTCATATGGATCCATTAATTTACAGGCTGGTGTTGTATGCTTTCATTTTTGTGCTGAGCTGAAAGGTTTCCCATTATGAATCTCCCTAACACAAGCTGCTCTGTGCACATCCCGTGAAGGAGTTCTGACTTGCACGTGTGCTGTAACACTTGTAATCATCTCTGCAAGTCGTCAAAATCAGGCAACATTGTCAGCTGGGGACTCATGTTGGGAGAATATGAATTATTGTGCTGTCCTAGATCAGTAGCTTCTTCAGACAACACCCAGGTCAAAAACTGGAAACAGCTGTGGTCATCCTGAGTCCTCATTGCCCTCTGGCTTTTTGGTGCCTGTCCTTGTGGCACAAGCTATTGCCTTTCCAGCAAGAGGACAGAAAAGACTGTAGCACAGACATGATCTTTATAGGTTAACATTTTGAGTGCCCAAGGCAAATACTTTTAATTGGGTTGTGTGGGTAATTCTCTTCTAGTTCACAGAGTGAGCAGATGATTCAGTGAGTGTACACTAGTTCCCCAGAATTCTAGTGGTCTTCAAGTTGCATCACTGAAATGGGCCAATGCTTATTTTGGGGCACTAGTTCAGTGTAGGAATAGGTTGGCTGATTTTTGTTTTATTTTGGGTGGTCATAGTTGATTGTCTTGCTGTGATTCTGGAATTTGGTGATTAAAAACC
>NW_009745460.1:0-832 GCF_000703405.1 Apaloderma vittatum | reverse complement strand
CTAGGCCATTCTATGATTCTATGATGACTCATGTTGCTGATGTTGTTGAGAACTAGGTGTCTGGCATAGGTGTGTAATCAGTAATGAGATTTGGAGATGTCTACCTTTGAAATAGGCAAAGATGCATCCAGCCCTGAAAGTGCCCACAGAAGTAATTTCATTCCAGTTAAGGCCGCATGTTATTAAAGTTCAAGTCACTCCCAGGCAATGCTTGGTCTATAGCAGAAGAGGTGTTTAGTCACTGTGGCTTCATCTATAACTTGTAGAAGGAGGCTCTATGCCTCTGCTAGACTCCTTAGCGCACCTAAGTTGCCATCCAGTAGTGTCTGTGTCTGACAGTGAGCAAAGCCCACCCTGACTTGTTCTTACTTCAGTATCTCTGTTCATTCCCTGAGTTTAGACTGGATCAGTAAAGCAGACAAACACTGTTGCACCTCTTTCATTACATGAAAAAAAGAGAAAGATGTGTTGAAAAGAATGTTCCTGCAGAAAGGAGACTCTGCTTACAAGTTATATTTTTGTAATCATACAATAAACCACTGGTGTTAGAAACAGACTTCAGTACTTTCTCTGATATGAAAATATGGAACTAAAAACCTATGGCAAATATTAATGAGTTCTATAAAATACAAGTTTTTTGGTACTTGTTAATAAAATACAACAGTAAAGTCATATGGAAGAAGTCACAGAGTACTAAATTTACTTTGTTACTATATCAACAACCCAGCAATCAGTTAGTTTTAAATTTAAAACAGGTTTATATTTAGAAAAGAAGCATTTTAGAATTTGACCTGGTATTTGAAATATTTCACAGAATCACAGAATCACAGAA
>NW_009745459.1:0-839 GCF_000703405.1 Apaloderma vittatum | reverse complement strand
GAAAGGTATTTTTTATGTAATATGAAAAATAATTTATTTCCTTGAAATCTTCCAGGATAAAGAAGATCTCAAATCTGGAGAACCTAACAAATCTTGATGTTTTAGATCTTCATGGAAATCAGGTACAGTACAATAACTTCATTATTGATGTTTCTTTCTATTGATGTTTCATTATTGATGTTCCTTTTTTGAAAGGGAACTGGTAGCAAATTTTGCAACTCTTGAGGTCACAGAAATCAGTAAATTAACAGAAGGCAGTGTGATGTTATTTAGAATCTTGGTATCAAGTCTCTTGTATTTCCAATACTCTACTTTTGGAAATTTACAGTGTTAAAATGCTGTGTCAGCTGAGTATAATAGTACTTGTGCCTACAGGATAGTAATCTAGTTGAAGTGGTGGTGGTGTAGTTAAAATAATGCAGTCTTAAAAATCATGCAGGAGTTTAAGGTCACGATTGTTTCTACTATTGGTCGTCTTACAAAACGAGATCGGTTACATATCTGTAGAAGACTTAAATCTGTACAGCAAAAAGCAGAATGGGTCCAGACTCTTGGTTGTTTCATGCATTTAAGTCACTTCACATCTGTTCAGTTTCCCCAGTTTGTGACTAAGTGGTGAGTTGTTTCTGTTTCAAGGTTGCCCAGAGAGGAGGAATCGCTGTCCCCAGGGGCGGCCTGAGCCTGCCTGCACATGGTCCTGTGCAGGCTGCTGGAGCTGACCCTGCTTTGAGCAGGACAGTCGGAGCGGACAGTCAGCAGGGAGGTCTCTCCTGACTTCAGCTGATGCTCTGATGCCGTGGTTTGGGCTGCCAGGGGCTGGAGCAGCTCTGCTGCGAGGA
>NW_009745458.1:0-837 GCF_000703405.1 Apaloderma vittatum | reverse complement strand
GGTTGGTTTGTAGACACCCGATTCTTGAGCATGACATGAATTCAGCACAAAGTGGTTTCTTTTAAATTTCATAGATACAGCTAAAATCATGCTAAAACCAGCTCAAATTCATAAATAAGGTGTGGTGTGGCTAAATAAGGTCATGAAGTTTTTGGCAAACCCAAACCGATTAAGCCATGGGGCGGGCTTGAGGAGTCCTTCCTTGCCCAGCATGGCTGTCCCTCACTCTCCTCTTCCTCCCTGTTGTCCCACAGATCCTCGGTGCCCGGCACCTGCCCAAAAATGGGAGGAGCATTGTGTGCCCCTTCGTGGAGGTGGAGGTGTGCGGCTCCGAGTACGACAACAGCAAGAACAAGACGGATGTTGTAGGTGAGGGTCTACGTGGGTGATGTTCCCACCCAGCCCCTGTGCCCCAGGGACAAGTGGGGACACCGGGACAACCCTAACTGAGCGCTTTGGGGTCCTCTTGGACATATGGATGATGGGGCTGGGTTTCATGAAGGAATGAAGGGGATCGGCATCTCCCACTAACGTGCTGGTGCCATGCATCCAGCTCTGACCCTCCCTGCTTTCTCCTCACCCTCCAGCTGACAACGGGTTCAACCCCGTGTGGCTCTTCAAGCAGTTTGTCTTCGACATCAACAACCCCGAGTTCGCCTTCCTCCGCTTTGTGGTGTACGAGGAGGACATGTTCAGTGACCCCAACTTCTTGGCACAAGCCACCTTCCCCGTCAAAGGCCTCAAAACAGGTACGGTCCTTCTATCCACACCACCACCACCATCATCATCATCATCATTGAATTATGGGATGGTTTGGGTTGGAAGGGACCTTTAAAG
>NW_009745457.1:0-836 GCF_000703405.1 Apaloderma vittatum | reverse complement strand
TGTGGAGTTTTCTCCTTCTTCAAGAAACCCATCAGATCAATCCTAATAATTTCATAGGATGTGGTATCAGTGCACATCACGCAAATTGACTTCATCCAAGCTTTCCTGGAACAATTTGGCTGTTTTTCTGTACGTGTGCGTGTCTGTACAGATAGCCTTCCAGGTTGTGGTCTGTCCGTGTTCAGAACGAGCTACAGAGTATGCCTTTTTGACAGCTTGGTCGGGTAGATTGCTACATCTCTGAAATACCAGAAGAATTATTTTGAGAGAGATTGAAAAATGTTACATTTAATCTTTTCAACAAGAAGTCATTATGCATTGCCTTTGGGGAGACACTGAGAAAACTTCAGAAAGACAGAATCTGTTAGCCTAAAACTACCAGCAGAGAAAACACAGTGTTTTAGTGATGAAACTAGCTCCACAGTGGTTTGATCCACCAAAGAAGTACCACTTGAAATGATTGTCTGATGACCGAAGAGTCTGTGGCTACACCACTGAGCCACTCCTTGTTGCAAATTAAAGCCTATATATAAAATTTACGTCTGCCTTTTTACCTTATCCAAGCCGAGTGATGTACCGGTCTCACATAGCATAGCACCAGGATTACAGAATGGCCTGCCTTCTTGGCCATGCTTTGCTGTTCACAATTATAAAGTTTGGCTGCGCTGAGATTTCATTTATTAAGCATTTTTTATATTGAGAAGTAGGTGTTCTCCATGTGTGTGCGATATCTTTACCAATACAGGTATTTGTAAGGTGTGGTCAGCAAGCTGAGCAATTTACTGTGTCACAAGAATATTACAAGTTTAGAAGATTGATTATACTATTAAGATATC
>NW_009745456.1:0-831 GCF_000703405.1 Apaloderma vittatum | reverse complement strand
GTAGCCTGTGTTCAGTTTTGGGGGGTTTCAGCTCAGACTCCAGTCACAAAACAAAGAACACCACAATTAACACTAATTGGTACCTTCCTTGATGGTTTGGCCAGGGAGAATGAACTGGCCGCTGCCTCCCTGGAGGCAGTCACTCCAGGTCAGAGGAAGAGGCCCGTGGGGATGTTGCATGGCTCACAGGGCCTCCATGCCAATGGGAAATCTTGCATCAAGCTCGATTCATGCTGCAGGAGGACTACCTGCTTTGTATGTGATGTTTCTCCCCGGGTGGCCAAATCTCTGCAAGGAGCGAACACACGCAGACGTGCCTATGAGCACACGATGAGCCTCGAAGCCATTTCCTCCCTTCCCTTTAATCAAAACCTTCTGCTCTCACGTTTTCTTTTCTGTTTGGTGACCGAAGCGAAGCTTCATGGGCCTTCACGTGGGAGTTAAGTGGGTCAGCGGGCTGCTTTGTTTGTGGCAGCTCTCACGTGGAAAAAAAGCCTAATGCAAAACGCTGAGGCTTGGCAGGAAAGTGCCAATTAAAGACAGGAGTGCAGGAGCATATTGTCTGAGCTGAAAGTGCTCGAGTCTGGGGCTGTGACCACTGTCATGTGCAAAGGAAAGAACGAGGAATTATTAAATTTAATTTTGATCTGAAGTAGCTAGTGCTTTCCCCAGTTCAAGTGTTTGCTCTCACGCAGTATGAACAAGGAGTATGTTCCCCGTTTCACAGGTAGAGGAGGTGAGTCCTGCTGGGAGCCCACGCCAGAGTGGGATCAGCAGCACTTGGAACCTGGGTGCTTGGGCTTCACCTCCTGTTGGGCCACATTGTGCCAG
>NW_009745455.1:0-817 GCF_000703405.1 Apaloderma vittatum | reverse complement strand
ACCACATCTACATGTCTTTTAAACACCTTCACAGATGGTGACTCAACTTTCAACACCACTTGACCTAACCCATTTTACTTAGCATTTTCAGTGGGTTAAGGATTTGCCCATTATTAGATACCTTATCTCATTTGAGGGGCAGAAAGCTATCAAGAAATTTTATTGTTTCAAAACAGTTGTTTAAGTGTTAAAAATACACCAGTAAATCACTATGCTTGAAATTTCTGCCATTGGGTGTGCTCTTATTGTACCTTGGATAAAATACTGTGAATAAATCAATTTATGTATGAAAAGGTTCTAATGTGAATCAGCTTAATTTGCCTAATTTGCTTGATCCTTTGATACAGAACCTTTGGTTGCACTTAGTTTGTACAGAAGACTGTCTTCCAGTTCTTTCATCTTCCTTTTATTAAAAGTTACATCTTCCATGAGTTTAATTCGTTCCGTCTCTAGTTCCTATGAATAAAAGGAAAATCTCATGACATTTTATGGACTGTAACTCTGAGTCATACTTAAAATTTAGTTGTTGATTTTCAAGTTCATGAAACTTGATCGAAGATACAGGTGAAGATTAGAATCGTCATGAAATGTGCATTTTACTTTTTCAGATATCTAAAATGCAGTTTTCTAACATTCTCCTTTTTTAAGCTGTGTTAATTCACTATCTTATGAAGTATCTTATCAATGCCAAATGCTTGTGATTACTTGTTTGTATCATACTGACAGTCATATAGAGGATCCTCTAGGTGTATTTTTGTTATTTGGAAATTTCTATACTGAATCTGAATAAAAGTTTAGAAAATGTCAATGCCTTTTT
>NW_009745454.1:0-836 GCF_000703405.1 Apaloderma vittatum | reverse complement strand
TTTTAGTTTTAGTTTTCAACAGAGAAGGTAACAAGACAAGCACAGAACTGTCTGATCTTCCTCTTCATGGTATGTTAGTACTTACACCTGTTCACTCAGGTCCTTCTATCTCCCAGTTTTGGAGTTGAGGAGGTTTGTCATGAAGGTTTTTATTTACAAACAAACAAAATCCTAATTTGCATTATGGAGAGAGCAGAGGCTGGCACTCTGTGAAAGTTGTAGTTGTATCAGTGAATTGCTGTAACTGGACTTGTTTAAATCCAGTTTATGTTGATTTTATAGCTTTGCAGTTTCCTTTAATTTGAGTCTCCTGGGTGAGATACAAGTTCTGCTTACTCAGTAGCGGATCTGGAATGGTGAAGTGGGTTTTTGGTGTATTCTTGTTTTGGTTTGAATTTTTCCCCCTCTCCGTTTGTGCTTTGCTATTCTTGTCACCTAAGTCTGGCTCAGCTGTAGCTAAAAAACAACACAAAATAAACACCATTGTTGGAATAAACATCACAACTCACTTTAAAAAGTGAAACCCAATCTGAGGACGCAATTGCATTGTAACTTGGAATCTGTGACAGCAGATTTTGCATTTTCTTATTTCACCTTACCCAGCGCTTTATGTCGCCCTCAGCTTGTGGGCAATATGTGGACAAAGCTGCAGTGAAGGGGCAATTGCTTTCTCCTGCAGAGGTCTGCAGAAAGCAGGACCTTAGCCTTTTCAGCTACTGTGCAGTAACAGGACATTCCTCCCATTCTGGGGTGCCACACATCAAACACAACCTCTTGGTGAGTTCAGTAAGTCCAAACACAGGCTCTTGGTGAGTTCAGCAAGCCTATGAGGCACC
>NW_009745453.1:0-836 GCF_000703405.1 Apaloderma vittatum | reverse complement strand
TTTGTTTGTCAGCTCTTACAACTATGAGTCTCCACTGTCTTTCACTTGCACACGTCTTCTTTGTCCACCCGCTGCCTTCCCTCATTCCCTCTCTCATGCATGGACAGGATTACTAGTCCAGTCCTGGGGAGCTTGGGTTTGCCCTAGCTTTGAAACCCCCTCTCCAAAGCATGAGAGATAGATACAACTTCTTCCTTTGGAGCAATTACTTCTGTGACTAAGTTACTGTTTACCTGTTCTACAGCTTCTTCTTCACAGCCGCTCCCATACTTCTCTGTCTGCTCATCTGCTGACTCCACTATCAGCAGGCTAGTCCTCTTGGGAGAGATGTCATCCTGGCAGACTCGGGGGTCCTCAGGCTCTTGGATGATGGGGGAATCCCCTCGCAGAGCAGACGACTGGGGCTGCGCTGATAGTTTTTCTCTCTCTTCCTCTGCAGCAGTGAAGCAGCCAGATGTGTCGCTTGCAGCTTTGCCTGGCACTGCACTCTGCAGCGGTTCCGGAGTCGTTGCACTGTCAAGCACAGGGTGAAAGGAGGTGTCAGTGGTGTGTCTTGAACTGGCTGGGACATGAGTGTTGACACAATGTTGGGGTGGTAGGCTGCTGCTAGGCAGGAAGAAGTGAGGTACACTTAGGGTGTGTGCATACTTGCAGTGTATTGTTACTGGTCCTTTCACTCACAGGCGCTGAAATCAGGAAATGAAGTACGAAAGGGAAGTTCTGTGTGTTTCTGCGTTTGTGCTGTGGTCTCTGTTCTGTCTGGTGCAGAGTGTGGAGCTGCCTTCTCCCTCACTCCCCATCTAAGTGTCCACTGTACTCCGATACTTACACCCCCC
>NW_009745452.1:0-833 GCF_000703405.1 Apaloderma vittatum | reverse complement strand
GGATGATCTCTAGAGGTCCCTTCCAACCTCAGCATTCAGTGACTCTGTGATATTAAGCTTTATGTGATTCAGCAGTCAACAGAAGATATCTTCCCTTTGTAACGCTTTTCATTCGGAAAGCGGTGATGTGAGGCGGAGAAGATTTTGAAATGGTCATTAGGAAGTGTAGCTGCAAATGTCTCAACAGTTCTCTGGGCACGTTTTTATTTCTGGTGGCGACAAAACTGAGTTCAGTTTAAAAGCAATCCTACAGCTCACTTGCTCAAATGAAGCATAAACTCCATTTGGATGAACCTAAGCATTTTTAATTTAGGCTAATTTAATTAGTATGATTTAAAAGTTATTAAAAATATACAGCTACGGGATGATAGAAAATAGTTCTAATTATAGGCAGGGGGCTGAACTGCCAGTCAGGCTCTTGTTTCAGTTTAGAGATGGGCTCCTGAAGAAGAGAATGTTCACAGCGTACAAGGATGCAGTGACAGGGAAAAATTATTTTCTTTGTTCGTAGGAGTAGCCTATTGAAAAACAGACATGACTCATTTTTTGTGAGACTTGAAAAAGCTTACTTTTTTGTGTGCGTGTCATGAGCTGTGTTGGTTTACGCATTAAATGCAATTTGTGTGTTCTTCCTATTTGCATACAAGTACCAATTAGCCTGCTGCTCCTAAAGGGTTCGTAAACTCTTTACTTGACAAGATGTTGGTTTGGTTTTGTTCTATTTATGTATAACATAATAGAAATATTTCATTCACATTATTTTATTAGAATACATTAATTGGATGTATAATTCTATTAAATTGGTTTATAAAATGTATTTAAATTTAATATAA
>NW_009745451.1:0-834 GCF_000703405.1 Apaloderma vittatum | reverse complement strand
GGTTTCGTCCGTCCTGCCAAGTTACCAGAGAACGCAGCGAGGGACGTAAACCGGATTAAAATTAGTAACAACAGAGATACCTGTGTCGCCGAAAAGTCTCAGTTATGTTCCTAAGAAAAGTAAACGCTGGCAGTCTCTGTCATCAGAGGGACAAACCCTGTTAGGCTGAAACATCAACACACTACCTGGGGCATGGAATTGTAACTGATTCCCACCAAAACCTCCTCCACCAAAGCCAGCCAACCCAGGCAGAAAACACAACATTATCACTTATTTCTGAGAAAAACGATCAGGCTGGTGACACACGACCCGCTCAGGGCTGCCTGCTAAGATGTGTACCTGTGAAGGTGAGGAAAGCGCTGCCAAGCTGGCTTTGAAGGAGCGGGATAGGTGTTGACTCTCAGTTAACTCTCCTTGCTGAGTGGCCCAAAACACCAGCCCAAGGAGTTGATTGACTTTTTACTTACCTTTAGACTGCTGGGTTACAAATTAAAATAATGTGCTCTCTGCCTGGTTTGCTTCAGTTTCTTCTGTAATTTCTTTGGTGACATAGCAACGCATGGCCCGGTGTGGTGACCTCCTCCTGACAAGCACACATGGCTTTAGAAGGTGAACATCTCCCCTTTCCCCTGCTAGCCCTTTTCTCTGGCTTCTGTGTCTCAACCACTGTCCAGCCCTGCTGAGAGCCTCCTGTTTCTGTCTGCACCAGGAGGAGACCAGCAGGACAGGGTGGGTGAAATTACAAAGGGTTTGTCCTGGCCATGAGCAAGCAGTGCAACCGCTTGGTCCTCCAGCATTGCTACTGCCCTTGGATGGGTCTGCTCCTCCTCACCT
>NW_009745450.1:0-795 GCF_000703405.1 Apaloderma vittatum | reverse complement strand
CGTGCTTCAAAGGAGAAAGGAGGGAGCCGGCCTGTGGAACAAGCAAGGTGGGGCAGAGGTGCTGCATTCCAGTAGCAAATGTTCTAAGTAGAAAATACCATGCCCTGGGTTTTCTTTCCTCACAAAAACTGTTGTCACCCTGCCATTTTCTCCTGTCTAGTTCTCCTCTCTAGTTTCTCCAGCTACACAGCTATCCAGCTGCCGTCAGCTTCTTTCTCTGCTCTGAACACACCACTGCTTTTCAGATTCAGACTTTGCCTTGAGAGTCTGCATAAAGCTCATCCTTGCATCTTAATCAAATTAATGACATAAGTACCTTAGAGTAGCATCGGAATGCTAAGGAATAGGCTCATACAAATTTTGTACCTTAGATTTGTCCAAAATTTGCAAGAACGATTTCTACTATTTGAATGTTATTCTTGGAGTTGTGTGTGAACAGAAGTTTGAATAATAACTGAAATGCTTGCCTCAAGGATAATGAATTCCGTCACCAGTTTCTTATACTGCGGGGAATTCACAGGCTTCTGAACTTTGTCAAGTATTTAAATCAAGAGGAAGTAACAGCGGTGTCAGGAACTGGGGCCAAAGGCAGAAGTTTTGAGGTAGCACTTTTGTTGAACCAAGGTGGATCAATGATAGCATAAGATGCAGAGAGAGAAGAACATAAAATGAACTGAAATAAAATCTGGAAGGTTAAAGTAGCACACAAAGATTTTACAGCTAGGTCTCGGTGGTGACTTGCAGGGACAGATGAAACCTAGGTGAAACTTGCTCGCTGTTGGGAAAGGACTCTTA
>NW_009745449.1:0-819 GCF_000703405.1 Apaloderma vittatum | reverse complement strand
ATGTATTTGTAGAAGCTTTTCTTGCTGTCCTAATGATCCCTATGATGAACGCAGCAATACTTCATATCATCACACCTGCTGCATACTGTCACACACATTGCTTCACTGTTGGGAAATCTTAAGAATTTAAGTGGATTTATTTGGATTTATTGTTTCACTGCTCAATTCAGAAAGGTGCCAGTCAATATTTCACACGAGGGACAACAACCTGAATGTATGCACACACTTTAAAAGTAACAGCTTCAATAAACATGCCGGGCTGGGGTAGCTCCTGTATGTTTCACTGCCTGTGTCCTTTACATCATGTTTAAGTATCTCCCTGTCTAATATCTGGCACAGATGCAGAATATTTCTTCGTGAAGGTTAAGATCATAACATGAAGCACAAGACCATGATGTGAAGCAGTAAAAGTAACAATGCCTCCTGGAATCACACCTCTAGGATTCGAGTCTAATTTTTTTCCCTTCATTCTTCTCTATTTACCTCTGTATGTAGAAACACCCAAAACACTGCAATAATACTAAAATCAGAAATACTCAGTATATTAATGATGTTGATGTTACAAATGTGTATTTAAGAGATGCATGTAGCAGTGAGAAAAAGAAGAGTATGTCAATGGGCTTACTTAACTGAGAGAGTCTACTTCTACTCATCAACACTTTTAAAGCTTGTTGTCCATCTACTTTCACAAAATGTGTTAGCTGCTGTTTCTTGCAAATCTGTTCACATCGCAGATAAGAATAAAAAAAAATTACCATACCAAGAAAGGAGTCAGGAACATTCTTGTGAAAAAGGAGAAGGCAAGTGCTAAGAAACATC
>NW_009745448.1:0-834 GCF_000703405.1 Apaloderma vittatum | reverse complement strand
GAATGTCAGGCAACCATTTCTAAGAATATGTTAAAACATTCTGGCTTAAGCTCTATAGATATTTCCCCCCTGATCTGTACATGAAGCATATTAGTGACTGTCTGGGAGTAAAACTCTGACTATTTGTGCATAGCCTAAAGCCCAGTAGTCACATTCAGTGAAATCATCTGCTTAACTGTGCGCTGGTTGTGGTTGCCTACATAATTGGGAGAGATGGTAAAATACTTAAGTGCTTCTAGTGAGCTTTGTGTCAAAGTTATTTTACAACAAATTTGTCTTCAGTGTTGTGCTATGTGCTGTTACAGATCAGGCTAGAGTCCCTTTTTTTTAGAGCACAGCCTTAATTTCCTCACAGATGATGAAATATCCCTGATGCATACCCCTCCAAGAAGAGATTTTTTTTTTCCTGGATTAATTGGACAAACAAAGATGTTTTGAAAAATTAGAGGTTTTGACTGTTCCAAAAATATTCCTAGCATATTTTTTGCTTTCTCCTAATTCAACAAAAGCACTAAAAAGTGCTTAACTTGCTGTGTTGCGATGTCATTTCTTTGGGCACGTTTGTTGCAGGTGAGTTTGGGGTGTTTTGCATGTCTGATTCCAGCGTGCCCTGTCAATGCTCAAGGGAAGGGATTTCATTTTCTCTCTCCACATCCATTTCAGCTTAATTAAAAAAAAAACCAAAACACCACACCTAAATTCTACATTTCTAGCATGAAATGCACCAATACTCAAAATAGATGAAATCTGTTCTGCTATTCATGCTCCATGCAACAGTTTGAGTCCTATTGGGGGCTGTAGGGGTACGGAATGATAATGTTTCCATTTATTCTG
>NW_009745447.1:0-831 GCF_000703405.1 Apaloderma vittatum | reverse complement strand
TACAAAATTAGGGAAAATTATTGGCAGCTATGAGTCCATGCCAATATTATTATACAACAGGACTTGCAAGTGCCCATTTAGCTTCTTATGGGTCCATACACACACATTTAAAATTAATATATAATACTAACTGGCTAGCTTTCAAGTGTTGTTCCATTCTACTTTGATATGGAAGAGACAGAAGAGAAACAATTTAGCAAACACTCTGCAGAAAGTTGTTTTCCTCTTTAATGAAAATTCTCAGCTGTTTCAGATGGTTTTCAAAACCACTCTGCTGTAGACATAACGAAAAAAAGTTCGCTAAACTGCATTCAGTCACTTTATTAAGATAAACCCTGCAAATATATTATTTGGTAATATTTCAACAAAGTTTCTGAAAAGATACTTGTGTTCCTTTATCTCTCATTAAAGCTTATGAGCTGAAAAGAACTAAATTGTAACATAGCTCAATTGTTTGCTGACATTTTTTATAGTAAGCCAAGTATTTAGCAGTTTATTTGTGAGCTTCTTCGACATAAGCAACATAATATGGCAATATTCCCCCTTCATACTGTTAAAACGTGGTACACATGTAAATTGCATTCTAACTTGTTTATCACCCAGTCTGATGAAACTGCCCATAAAAATCAGAGTATAAGACAAATATGAACTGCTTACTCCTCTTGAAAGCACAATACAGTTTAATAGATATAGGGGCTTTTTTTTAAATATTAAGATCTGTGTGGCTCTTACCCATGATTCTAAAACAGTGCTATGGAAAGTTGTTAGAAATGCCATCACTAGTCAAATTTAAACATTGCCACTTGAATTCCTAACCAAAATTGGGAATAT
>NW_009745446.1:0-820 GCF_000703405.1 Apaloderma vittatum | reverse complement strand
TATTTTCTCGATCTACCTATGGAGCACTTAAAACCACTTCAGTCTTTTATGCGAACACATCAGAATATGGCAGTATTACAGCACTTACACAAGGAGTTTTAAACTTGAGAGATAAGAGACTTTGTTTCTGCTCTGTGATTCTGCATCTCCCAGTTCCTCATCTGTGTCTTTAAAACCTGAGTGTTCAAGGATTGGAAAGAATTAACAATAATTTTAAGGTGCTGTCACATATTTCGGTAATTATTTTGTACGTCAGGCTGTAGATAATTATTAGTAATCTTTAGCATTGGGAATATAGGAAATGTTGTACTGAGGAAAGGCACGGCAATGAAGAATGACACAGCGCAAACCAACATCTCTTGCCAGCTGCTTCTGGCAGGAGCTTTCAGTTCTGCTGCTTGCTTCGAGCGTAACGAGAAGATAAACATTTTCTTCTTGCAAGTTAACAAGCACACGTGACAGGTTGATAAGCGGCATCAAGGGCTGTATCAGGAGTTTATTAGTTCATTTGAACAAGGGAGAAGTGTGCTGCAAAGTTCTGATGTGCAGCTGACAACTGAAAACTAATTGGTCAGTGCCCAAACTGTTCTGCTGAAGAAAGGTTTTCTATTCTTAGTAACTGGAGCTTTCACTGCTACATAAAAATTTCTTTCTGCTGGTGGCTTCACTATGGGCAAATCATGCCTGGCGAATCTGGTGGCTTCTGCCACAGGGTTGTGGTGACACAGGCCCAGTCTGGCTTCCAGGCAGGAGCAACTGCTGTCATCCACCTGGACTTGTGCAAAGTGTTTCAGACTGTCCCACATGACATCTCCAAATC
>NW_009745445.1:0-834 GCF_000703405.1 Apaloderma vittatum | reverse complement strand
TTTCCCTTGTTATTTTTTATACTACTATTTGAATTCATCAGCTTGCCACTTCTTTCACGACTGGGCAGCTTAGCGATAAGCCAGAGTATTACAAATGTTTTCTCCATCTTTGAGAGCAATATGTAATATCACTGCCAAAGCAAACTGTGAAAAGCTAATGATATGTTCAACAGACAAGCTGGTTTCCCTGTTGTAGAGATGGGACCTGCTCTGAGTAAGCAAGATTGAAGAGGAGCATTAGTGGAAACCTATTATCTCTGTTCAATTTTCCCAAAGAGTAACCAAGGCTTCTTCTGCGACAGAGAATAAATGAAAACATTTATCGTCTGATAAAAATTAGTAAGCTGCTCTAAAACCTGCCCATACCGGCACATTTCATTGCAGATGACAGTGCAATAAGGTGGCTTCAGGTGATGAGCAGCGAAAGCAGCAACGACAGCCTTGGCGACTGCTGCTCCCACCACCCAAGGACCTGGCTTGGAGTGAAGCTAAAAACTCTGGCACCACTACTGAAAGGATTCATCCAACTGGTGTACAGCTCACATTTCTACAAACACACAAAAACCAGTCATGTGCCTCTGCCTGCCTACACGCTCACCTCTTGCTTTTGAGCTGGTAATTACCACATCACCACTGCCCAAACTGCTTTTGGGCCACCAGGTGCTGCACCGTAAGGGCAGCATAATCAAAGCAATATCACTTCTTCCTGGGCACTTCTGGAAAATGAAGTTTTCTGGAGGTGCCAGACTTGCACTCTATTGCATTGCCAGGCTAATTTTACAGTCTGACCCATCCATGAGAATATCAATGACATATAAAGCCTGTTAATATGTC
>NW_009745444.1:0-831 GCF_000703405.1 Apaloderma vittatum | reverse complement strand
CAAAACCCCCCCCCCCCCCAAAAAAAATAGCGCATTAAAATGTGCTGAGGTGTTTCTTTTGAGTTTTTGATTGTTCATTCTCCCAGTCCTTCACACAGTCATGTCTTCAGTGGACTCAGATGCCATGCTGCAGATGGCAGCCATAATTCTTGGAAGTGGACTCTGTGATCCTCAGAATGACAGTTTATTAGAAACAAACCTCGGGTGCGCGGTCGAGTCAGAAGGCAAGCAAACAAGTGTTAACAGGGAGCAGATTTCGCGTTTTAAGGCACCCTTAATCTGAAGGTAAAGGGTCAGCCTATGGAATCCCAGCATCATAGGAAGAGTTTGATCTTGTCTTTCATATTTGGTCTGTGGGCAAAGTAGCCTATAGATGGACTGTTTTGCTTGCATTCTAAACTTGAACTTCAGCATGATATATATTAATATGCAAACAACAGCAGTTTTGTGCAGCAACAGTTCCCTTGACTGCCAAGCTCGATATTTCTAGACTTATGAAGACAATGTAAGCTGGAAAACGTATCTGGAACCTGGTGCTTGCTGATTTAGAGGCTTGTTGATTCTAATACATTAGAATTATAGAATCATAGAATTGTGTAGGTTGGAAAGGACCTTTAAGATCAAATCCAACTGTTAACTGAACACTGCAAAGTCCACCGCTAAACCATGACCCTAAGTGTTTTAAATGCCTGCAGTGATGCTGACCACCACTTCCTTGGGCAGCCCGTTCCATTGCCAGACAACCCTTGCAGAAAAGAATTTTCTCCCCATGTCCAATCTAAACCTCCCCTGGTGCTACCTGAAGCCATTTTCTCTTGTCCTATCACTTGT
>NW_009745443.1:0-834 GCF_000703405.1 Apaloderma vittatum | reverse complement strand
AGACAAAAAAGAGAGACTAAAACTACTTTTAAATCATTCACTTCACCTCTTCTCAAAGGCGACAGACAGCCAACTACTTCTTGCCCCACAATCAGCCACAGCATGTACTTGCTCAGTCGGAGAGGAAATGGTGAACAGAGGAAGGGAAGAGAAGCCGAAAGAGGGCAAGAAAACTTCAGGAACTAGTGAAAGAGATCAGAGTATATAAGAAAAGGTAAGTACAGCAAGGAATGTGTTTATTCATTAGTACAAAGTTCCACAAACTGTACTTTGTTTCCTCTTTTCATTATTTTTCAACACTAATTTTCAAAAAGCATTCAATAATAGCACTCTAAATCCAAATCCTGATTCATCCTAGAACAGGATGAAAGTTAAGCATTAATTTACCTAACAGGGAATGCAATTTCTGTTTCAAGTTTTTCTTTTACATATGCTGAGGCAGTCTATACTATAAAGGCAGATTAGGAAGAAAACTGTCAGATGAGAATTCTTGTTCAGAGGAAAATTCCTGCCTCCTCTACCATTGCTACCACTCCAGTATCACTCCTTTCCAGGTTTTATAAACTAATAAGGAAAACGTTATGGAGCACAGTCACAAATCAGTAACTGGAACGTTCCTTTACGAATACCAAATTTAATTGTCTGATGAGCAATAGTTAATTTCAGAAGTCCATCTTAGCCACCAGCCATGAAGATACTTCTCCTCAATCCCATCAGAAAAATAAAGCCCATAAATGCAAAAGAAAAAGGTAATTCTATCTTTTTGATAATCATAGGGGGCCGGTTAGCTCAGTGGTCTGAGTGCGGTGCAGACAACAATGACCAACACCGAGG
>NW_009745442.1:0-827 GCF_000703405.1 Apaloderma vittatum | reverse complement strand
GGTCAGTACAGACAAGATTATTACTTAAAATTTATGATTTCCAGCTCAGGATTATGCTACTATGTTTAAGACCCAGTCACATAGTTCTAGGCCAAGATGTTTGTTCTATTCTGTTTTGTTCAATTTTTCTTCATTCCCACTTTTGTTTCATTTACCTGTGATACCTCCTTCTTCACAAGCAAACATATCCCCAGATTTGGTTCTCAGAAGTGTATTTTACATTAGAAACAGCTCTACTATGAAAAATTCCAATGTAAATGTTTTCTTAAAAACACAAATGCATAATTAGCCCAGTGAAATGCCTGCAACACAAATAACAAAAACTAATTAAATGTAACCCCCTAAAAATGTGATGGAATGGAAGTTGCCCTTTGAAAATGTCATATTAATAATCTGTATGGTGGTGAAGTGGTATTACTAATACACATTAAAAAACGTGGGTTTAAAGAAGGATGTGGCCAGATATTCATTGTAGATCTGCACTTCTCCTTTGAAATTTCTAGGTAGATCTTAAAGTTGTACAGAGAAGTCAAACAAGGAATCAAGTGGACTTGCATTTTTTATTTTGATTTCAGTATAATACTGTCAGTGCTAAAGTACTGGGAGCCCCCACCCCTGAAAAACTCAGCTAAACAGATTCACGTAGGGGCAGTTTCTCTCCAGCAGCACATTTTGCTGCTTTTCAGTTTGACTGTGTCAGAGCAGGCCCTACATTACTGATCTGAAGGGTAATGCAGAATTTGAGAAAGTAGGAGCTACACATCATTCATTTATTTTGGCTCTATGCTTACTTGAGGATTAGAACTGTAAAAGAATTTCATCCTTAT
>NW_009745441.1:0-833 GCF_000703405.1 Apaloderma vittatum | reverse complement strand
AACAAGGACTTGGCTGCAGAAAACTCACCATTGTTTGAAATCTGCAGGAGTGTGTGGTTCAAGTGGCAGGACTAGGATTTCATTGTACAAACAAAATGCAAACCAAGGTCAAGGTGCCCTACAAGAAGGCGCTATTTTGAGAAGTAGCCACTTGTACTGCTTAGAGGAAGAATACGTTTTGTCACTTTGGTTACTGACCTTGTCATCCGAAAAAACACAAATGTTTAATCACTCACAAATCATGGAGAGTTCATTGGAAAATATGCCTGTTTGCTCCCCCTCCAAAGAACTGTTCTCTCTCAGCACATTCCAAATAACATCAAATATTTCGAATGTTAAGGCATGACTAAATCACATTTCCATCTGATCTATAAAGTAAAATAAGCTACTTAGCATTTTTATTTCTTATTGTTGTCCAAACACGCGCCGAGACTTACCCATTTGCAGCAAAAGGTGAGTGACAAACAGCTCTGCCGCTAAGGACGCTGTTTCTCTGGATGAGACTTCGTGGAACACACGTGTAAACAAACAGCTCTAGACCCTGGCCCGTCTGTAGGGTGGTTCTGCTGCCCTCCCTGTGGAGCAAACCACAGCATTCCCGCAGCTTTCCCACTGAAACAGCCAGCCTGCTGTGCAGATGCACTTCTCTCCGTATCGGTCTGTGCACACGTACACACGGACACTTCCAAATATGCACTCACAGAAATTCAAATCCAGGAACTAGGTCATCTGAAAAGAATTTGGAGATTAGCGCAGTTTTTGAGGACTAGCGAACGTTACGAAGCCTTTTACTCTGTGCAGCTTTGGAAAGTTATCGTCTCTTTATAATTACG
>NW_009745440.1:0-831 GCF_000703405.1 Apaloderma vittatum | reverse complement strand
TAGCGGGGACCTGGAGTGAAACGCGTTTTAAAAATTTGGAGAGACATTTTGGTTTTGTGCCGCAGTCGTGGTAACCTTATTGGACAAAATAATCGCGACAGTAATACTTAATTTGCGCTAATCCGTGGTAGGCGGTGATAGGGAGGATCTTTTTGCAATGTAGGCAGAATGCAAGTAAATTAATAAGAGGATAATTTATAATGTTTAGCTGCTAACCTGAGAAAAAAATAACCAGTAAATACAAAATATGCTGCAAAAATTTCTTCAGTGAAATATGTAACAAGCAGGAACGTTTCATATTCTCTTTCGAAATCGCATCTACTATTTTTGGCCTAAATTTTTGAACTAGTTCAAAGACATACATTGGACCTTTTCAACTCTCAGTAATATATCATGATAAAATAGCTGGAGTTTAATGTCTCTTCTTAGACAAATTGTCTTATTAGTGCATTTCAGCTGTAAATACGTACCCCTCTTGCTTGCCTCTGTTGTGGAGCAACCTATAAAGCACAGTACATCTTAAGACGCTTGCTGCTCTGGTGAACTTGAAAGGTGGATGCATGTTTAGTAACAAGCAGAGGCTGATTAATTTAGTCAGAGAGCTGGGAAGAAATATTCAGGAGAAAAAGGAGTATGCTTTTCACAGTGCAGCCCTGATTTTTATTTTTCATTCCAGACAAAATTTGAATTTAGACTGAATCTGCTACTTCTTGTTGTAGCAGGAATCGATTTAATTTTATGTAGTATCTCCTTCTCCTGGAGCGGAGCGCGGGCAGTGCCGTGAGCTGCGGGACGGGGGCTGGGGCTCCTGCCCAGCAGCTCTGCGAGCCA
>NW_009745439.1:0-827 GCF_000703405.1 Apaloderma vittatum | reverse complement strand
GAGAGGTTGCTCACAGAAGACTAGATCAAAACCACCTCGTCAAAGCAAGAAGTGCACGGAGGTGTTTTTCTGCTCTTCAGTGTGAGATCCTTATGCTCTTTTGGTAATTGCTTTTGTAGAATTCAGGTTGACACTCGGAACAGAAACCTCTGCATTCCCTGCAAGGCCATTCCTTGGCCTAGAGAATTCTGCAGGCTGTAGCTGAAGCGTATACTAAACACCCAAATAACACAAAAAATGTTTTTTCTGAATTAAAGTTATTTAATTTATTAACTCTTTCAAGAAACCAGAGTCAAAGCCTCACAAAACTTGAAGGAGACATTTTCAGGGTGCAGTTGGGTGTTCTTGGGCAGCTCTGGCGTCTACTGAAGAGGTCTGTGTTGCACATATTCCCTTCCACTAGAGCTGATTTGGAAGGTCAGTGATGTGGCTGTGGTTTTTTGTAGCCTTCCTGTTAGACAAGTGATGCTGTCTTGCATCAGACAAGAGAATGGAGCTTTTGTGAAACTGCCTGAAGTCAAACAGATTGTCTGCTTAAATCTATCTCTAAAAGCACGGCAACGTGTTTGCCTCGAACACGGGCTAGCAAAGCTCATAACACACCCAAGTCTCTCTCTCTGAAGTGAAAAGATCCCTGCTACAGTGTTGAAATTGTGAAACAAATTCAGATTTCTGATGGAGCATGTCTCCTTTGCTGTATGTCTCCTTGACAGTCCGAAGTCGTGGAAAGTTCAGTACTGGTGATTTAGGAGTCATGGTAGTGTTGGACTGGTGGTTGGGCTTGATGATCTTAGCAGTCTTTTCCAATCTTAATGATTCTGTGATTC
>NW_009745438.1:0-826 GCF_000703405.1 Apaloderma vittatum | reverse complement strand
ATGGTTGCACTAGGTCAGACCAAAAAGTATGGTATTTTATCATTCTGTCTTTGACAGCAACTAAAAGCAGATACTAAGAGAATAACTTAAAAATCAAGTGTATAGGGATACTTCCCTAAAATGTAGGAGCTGCCTTAGCTGCAACTGATGTCTTTATTTTTAAAATCTGTAGATTTTTTTGTACGAGCTTACAGAGCCGTGTCTTGAATCCACACAATTTTAGCCCTTGCCATGGTGTCTGGCAGGGACTTTGTAGCACAAGGCCATATCAGGTGAAGAGATGTCACCCATGTGTTGTAGATCTGTGTCCTGCTAGTCTGATTTGATGCCTAATATTTCATGTATTGGAAGAGATAAAGGACTGTCAGTTCTTATTCAGGTCTCTTTAAAATGCTCCACTAAAGTGTTGAGATACTTATCTTTAATCTTTTGTTCTTTATGCTGATAGCAATTTCCAGTGCTTTGAAGCTACTGTCACCTACTAGTACTTTAATTCTAGCCTAAAATATTTAAAATTAAAAGCTTGATTGCTTCTTAAATGGATATTTTTTGGGTACAGCCATTATCAATTGATTCAATCAGAATTAATGAGAATTCAGATGATAAATAATCCTCACTGTATGTTTGTTCTGATAGTTCTTTTTCCATAGCATTTATTCAGATGTCTCCACTCAATCTCTCAGCTGTTTTTTTCACTCTAATTGATGCCTGTGTTCTCTGTTCATTCTCTTCATCGTCTTTGTACATTTCTTCCTTTTCATCTTGAGTGCTGCATTACTAATACGTGTCCTCCATTTTCCCTTCATTTTACCCAAATTAGTCTCAT
>NW_009745437.1:0-832 GCF_000703405.1 Apaloderma vittatum | reverse complement strand
AGCTAGTGACAGCGGTATTTTCCACTGCACACGGCTACCACCAAGGCTGCTATTCTTTAAAGTGTTGAACAATAATGATGATAATAAAATTGTGAACTCTGCAGCATGGGGCACATTTTTACGAGAAGCAATTTGAGGGAATTCAACTTGTTCTATAGCAAAGTCTATGAGTTATTTTTTTTGCAGAAAGTTGCAGTGGTGGACATAGAAAGGAACTGGTTCCTGGAGGAAGGTAATGAGAGTGCCTGGAACAACAGGAATGTGAATAAGAATGTGCTGTCTTTGAGGTTAAAAAGTGATTGGTTTTGTTATTATTATTTTCAAAATAGGCAATTGAAATGTGAGTATTTTGAGGACTAAATATATTTAGACACAAAAGTGACAATTCTTTGTCTTTCTGTAATAAGGACATCTTGGAAGGACATCTGCAAGAATATACTATGTTAACCACAATGACCTTGATATCATATAAATACGTTATTATTGCAGAAATTATATAAGTATCCAAGAGAAATATAATACACATACATCATGTGATACATGTTTAACATTGTTTAATATACGAATGAGATGGCATGGTTATACAAAAATAAATCTGAAATGGAAAGATTTTTGAAGCAATGATTTCATGGAGGCTTTCTCCAGACCAGCATCTGTTGCTCATTTTGTTCTATCAGAACTCAAAGAGTATGGCTACACAAAAGAAGACAAATTCCTTATAAAGCTTAATTGTGTACAAGTAATTATTTGATGAAATTCATTCTCTTACAAGTCAAGGTTCTCACAGAAGTACAGGACAATTGAATCTTATGCAACAAGAGAAAATGGACTT
>NW_009745436.1:0-830 GCF_000703405.1 Apaloderma vittatum | reverse complement strand
AATCATATAACCTTTCTTTTTGTATGTGTAATCCGCATACATAATATATTGATAAAGACTTATCTCGTTGTTACATCAGGATTCCAAACACTCTTATATCTGTTATTAGAAAGTAACAAGCTAATCCTCTCAAATTCTAAAAACTATTTCCGTATCCAATGTGACAAAAGGCTGTGAAAACAACAACTAATATCATAATACAGCCATATGTACTGCTTTAACTTCCATGTTGTCTGCACTTTAGTAACAGATACATGACAACTTTAGAAGTAGAAAAGTCAGAGGGATATGTTAATAAAATTTCTGGCTGTTGTTTAAATCTATTTCCATGCCTTTCTTCATGCTCCAGTGTAATCTGTCCCTACATAGCGCGCAGGCTGAAGCAGTGTTAGTCAACATGCTGCTGGCTGTTATTGTTACGGTGTGATTAAACATATTATTCAGGAGGGAGGACAAAGTGTTATAGCAGCAGGTGGTTAGCAACCATTTGCATCTGTTGGGTCTTTTTCAAAAATAAAATCTAAGAAAACCTTTGTACTAATCCTCTTTTTAAACAGTGAAATTTTTTATTAACATAAGAGGAATATATATGTGTATGTGTGTATATACATACACACACTGTGAAATAGAAAAAGCAGATGGGGAAGGCCATAAATTTTAGACAAATATTGTCACAGACTAAAGGCATCCCACTTTGCGCTGCTAGTGAAACAGGGAATACTAGGGACAATCTTCATTACAGGAAGACCCATCTTATTTGCTGCAATTTATGTTCTTTAAACAGTAGTTTAATGTCAAGATCTGGGATCTGCTTTCTCTTTTTTTTTTTT
>NW_009745435.1:0-824 GCF_000703405.1 Apaloderma vittatum | reverse complement strand
AGTATTCTTGTAATTTTTAACACTGCTGAAAGATGAGGATGTTTTGACTAAAGGTTCCCTATATCTCTTTCCAAACCAACTTCTACAGCTGCTCTTAAAGTATAATGGTACAGCATTTAAAAATCTTAAAATCTAGGTACCTTGTTTACTACTACTTAAAAAGTCACCCTTTTTCTAGAACTACAGGCGTAAAACAATCATGAAAGACAGCATAAATCATTTCACCCAGAAAACAGACATTCTCATCCTACAGCGGAAAAAATACATTTCCAACATTGAGTGGGAAACAATTGGTCTTTACGAATTTCAGTATCTATTGCTTAATATTTAGATTATACTATATCTATTATAAGCATCGACATCTACGTGGTAGAAGATAACAAATTAATTTTATCAGAAGAAGTCCAGCTCAGATGTGGATACATTGAAACTAAGAAGTAAAGACAAAAATACTGACAATATATATATTGTCATATAAATCTAAGTTAAGTGCGTGAATCCACAGCTGTTACTCTCATTCTTCACCCTACTGGAAAGGTTCAATTCATTTAAAAAAAAAAAATTAAAGAAAGGATGCATATACGGTAATACAATTTTGAATAAAGCATTTATGGTTTCCATTCTTCAAGAGAAGAATCAAGCCTAGCTTTTTCCAACTTAAATCTAAGACATTCTCAGTAGCAAGAAATAAGCCTTTATAAACAGCTTTTGTTGTAACAGAAGAATATCCCGACAGCTCAAACAGCCTCCCTCAGTATGTGACAGAGCATAGGCAGTAGATGAAAACAATGTCAGGTTCAGAATGTACTGCGGACGTGTGCTGC
>NW_009745434.1:0-831 GCF_000703405.1 Apaloderma vittatum | reverse complement strand
GTTACGGCGCCGAACGCTTACGTGAGTCTTTTTCCCCTTCGTTAGGAGCGTGAGGCAGGCTGGCTAACGAGCACATGGCGTTGCTGCAGCCTGGGTGGGCGTGCACTCGGGTTTGTCACGCGCAGATGTGCCCACGGTTCGTGCTTTGGGGGGGTTTGTGCGCCAAGCGTGTCACGTCGGGGCTGTCACCCTCTGGCTGAGGAAGAGCAAACGTGCCGCTTGTGCTTCAGGGAGTGCCGAGCGCTGGTGCCTGCGGGCTCTGTTCTCACCCACCTGGCGGGGCAAGACTGAACACAAGCCTTGAAGGAAGGATGAAATTTCCAAACCCGACAGATGGGCAAAATGTCTGGGTGTTTTAGGGAAACATCCCCGCCAGGTGAACTTGGCTTTCTTTGGTGAGACTGCTCTCACGCTTCGTATCCTGTCGGCATTTCGGGAGTTGGCGGAGACCCCTGTGAGCAGCTCTCGGCCAAGGCCAGCGCTCTCCCAGTGAAGTCTGAGGTGTGCAGGCGAGCAAGAGGGAGCGGAAATGAGCTGGGCTGAAGCGGCCCGTCCTGACAGACCTGCAGCTACAGACAGGTCTTGCTTCATCTCTGCTGAAAATACCGGTGGCCTTGCTTGGGGCACTGGGAGAGGAGTGCTGACAGCGCGAGTTGGTGACACGGGTGGGAGAAACGTTAGCGTAGAGGAGAGTTGGAACGTGGCAGCAGGTGGGTGAGAAGCATACGCAGCACTTCCTAGGAGAGCACAGGATCCTGCAGTTGAGGAGCAAAGCCCTGGAATGTTTTGCTGCGTGGGGTCAGGGTTTGTAGGAGCCCCAGGGAAACAAGG
>NW_009745433.1:0-829 GCF_000703405.1 Apaloderma vittatum | reverse complement strand
TTTTTTCTTTTTCTTTTTTTTTTTTTTCCTGCAGAGCCTTTTACCACTAACGAAACAAGAAGTTGCAAAGCATGCAAGTCTTGATATCTTAATAGGTTTTCAGCTCTACTGGGACACCTTAGCATCTTGAAAGTTTTAAGTTGATACACAGCATAACAGTAAAAAATTAATTATTATTAAGGGTTAACCAAGGACCTGAGTGGTAGAAACCAATCCAGTTGTGTATAATTAGACAGTAGCTACCTTGTAATATTGGAGCTGTAAATAGCCCCAGAGGGGGCCCTGACAGAAGGCTGAGGTGTTTACAAGGCGCAAGAGATGCTGCCTCAAAGTACATAATTCCTGTTGCCATAACTATTGCTGATATAATGGATGTGTTCATTAAAACCATAGGATTATTTGTTTATCCGTCTTTTTCTATCACAGACGCTTTCTCAGAGGAGAGGGAGGCAGCATCCTTTCAGTACAAATTTATAGCACACACCTCTTTTTTCGCCCAGTCAGAAGAATATGAAAGGATTGCTTTATTGATTGCTAACCAGAGGTCTGCTTCCCGCTGGGAAAACCCACTTCTCCGAACAGCCCCTGCAGAACCCAGAAGGGAAGGAAATGTGCACATATCCATTTTTAGGCTCCTGTTCGGTCTTGGGAGTGCTGGCACTTATTAAGTCTTTGTCTGCAAGGCACAAGCTGCATTCCTTGGCAGGCCATTATGCAGCCTTCTTGTGTGCTCAGGTGAGTTGGCCAAAAACTCAGCCTGGGTTTGTCTGGTGTCAGAGAGAGAGTAAGAAAGCTGCCTGAGGAGGAAGGAGCAGCAGAGAGGAGCTGT
>NW_009745432.1:0-829 GCF_000703405.1 Apaloderma vittatum | reverse complement strand
AAAAAAAAAAACCCCACTCTTTTTACAAGCTTATTCAAGGTCTGTAACATTCTGCATCAACCAATACCTAACAAGTATGTCAGCTACTTCCCAAGTTGCTACCTGACAGTTTTTTCCCCAGGGCTGGACTCAGACTTACAGAAACGGTGACTAAACAATAACCACCACAAAAGTGGGAGCTTACAAAAAATTGAATAAATGCTGTGAAGCCAAAGTTTGGTATTAGATATTCTAGAGACTTAAATACAGGCTTACACAGGTTAAACGTGGAAAGCTATTCTTCAAATCACTGAATTTTGCGGGCTGGAAGACACCTTTAAAGGTAATACAGGCCAAACCCTCTTCAGTAAGCAGGGACATCTTTAACTAGAAAATAAAAAAAAATAAAATCTATTCCTGAAAATGCAATGTTTAGACTTTACAAAGTGTTTGTCTTCTCAGGACTGCTTTCTTTGGTATTCTAGATATTTAATTCTCTTTCTCATACAGAAAAACGTAGCTTCTCTGTTGCTGAACTACAGGTATTTCCTGCATAGACTTTTGACAGCAAATTCTAAAGCATATTAACTGCAGTGACATCCACTTACATCAACTACACATTTCACAGATTTTGTAACAAGAAATATTGATTTTCACCTTTATCAACCACCTTACTTCCTTTGAAAAAAATAGTAGTGCTTTTTTCCTGCCACTGCTTACCTTTTAAAGCTCACGTTTTTCAAGCTACATATAGCCCAAGTAAAATACAAGAGAAGAAATACTAATTAAATACAGATCGGAGAGACTTAAAAGTCAATCTGAAAATTACTAAAACTTCCAACTTGTAGCA
>NW_009745431.1:0-824 GCF_000703405.1 Apaloderma vittatum | reverse complement strand
ACGGTGCAAATACCGGGAGGAAGATCTACCGGGTATCGGACAAATACGGGTTTTCATGGTGTATTTTCTCAAAAAAAAGGCGGAAAAAAATGGTTTGGGCGAGCAAAACCCCAAATTAACGGAATAAAAGAGATTAATTGTCTTAATTAACCTCCTGGCCGAAGCCTGACGGGTGGGATTCGTGCCCCGGTAACCCCGGCGTAGACCGAAAGTATCCAGAAAATATCGGTCTACGTCGGCCAAATAAATCCCAGCTGGGACGGAAAACACCAGAAAGACGTTGGATTTGTGGAAAAGCAGCCAAAAAAGGGAAAAAAAAAGGTTAAAAACCACCCAAAAGAAGAGCAACTCAACCCAGTTGGGGGAGGAACGCTCAAAAAAGAGCGTTTTCCATTCTGGCGGAAGCCGGTTTTGCCAGATCCTTGAGATCCCGAAACCCATCTGGGTCGAAGATCCACCAGTGAGCTTTGGGGAAAGAAGGGGGAAAAAATGAAGAGGATTTTAAATAAAAGGCAATTTTAGGATGGGTTTAGTGGGTGAATTTTATCGGCCGGGCTCCATCCGGCACCGGGTGAAGGTTCTGGCTTTGGGTTGGGTTGCTGTTGGCCAAGATCAACACAGCAGAACTAACGCTAAATTTGACAAAACCTGGTTTAATGAGCAGGTTTTGCTCTTGCCCGCATCCAACTCGGGGTGGAATTTAAGGCCAAATCGTTTCGTTTTCCGATTTGTGGACAACCAAGCCCAAAACTCTCAACCCAGCCCCGAGATCAATCCTGATTATTTTCCGGCGCGGTTTTCTCTCATTTCCTGACCCAGAAAAG
>NW_009745430.1:0-809 GCF_000703405.1 Apaloderma vittatum | reverse complement strand
TCTCTTGGGAAGCCACCACGCAAGACTTCAGGGACCTGTTCCTGCCTCCCTGATGCCCACCTCACAGGTAGCCTTTGGACTCTGTATTATGCCCCTTGTTGGTGCCTGTCCTGCATGTGTGCTTCCAACTGTTTGTGAGATTTTTCAGTATTTATGCAGACCCACTTGGCTTTAGCCATTTTGTTTTATAAATAAACTAGAAAGTTAATAGAAAATGCTGCCCTGTGAGAGCAATTTTGCTGGCCGCTTTGCAAGGTTAGTGAAGTAGCTTTGTCCTGTAGAAACTTCCCTATCTAAGTGGCCTTTGTTTTGTCTGTCCCTGCCTGTCTATGATGACTATTACCTCCTTAGTACCAGATTTTCCAGTGCCTGTGCTAGTGGAGTGCCTTTGTCCAGAGTCTTCCTTCTCTTGATGGAATTGTGCTACACCTCTCCCTGTTCCAGTCCTTTCAGCTTTACAACTTGCAGCCAAATAATCAACGTTATTTGCTTGGTTTTAATTGAGTGCAGGAAATACCGATGATTGCTAATTAGAGAACCACAGGATGGTTACTTCAATTATTTTTATGTTGCAGGACATTCCACCTAGTAACGCATTTGTATATTCCTGCATTTCTCAGGTTTACCTGCTTAGAGGAATAAACAATGCACTGTAAACGTTGACAGAACACCTTCACAAGAATAAGGGTGCTCCTCTTTAGGATTATCTTTCCAAGGCTGTCAGTATCCGAATCATCACACTTTTCCAAGTGTGATTACAGGTCCTTACAGGTCTTCCCTCACAATTTTTCTCTTTCTACTGCCCAGTG
>NW_009745429.1:0-827 GCF_000703405.1 Apaloderma vittatum | reverse complement strand
TCCGAGATCGTTGTTGCCTCTGCCCAGATGTTCAGATTCTGTAAATCCCAGTGCAAAATGCTTTGCTTTCCCATTTATTGTGGGTTTTTTCCCTGCATGTTGTTTTGTGCACCTGGGAAGGAAACAGCTGCTTTACCTTTGCTTTCTTTTCTTGTAGGGATGTGAGCAAACAGGGTAAACTCATACAAATATTTGCTGAGTTTTATCAGACAAGCGATTCCCCTCAAGATCTTCTCCTGTGATGCCGTTTCCACTGGGAACGACAAACTTAGGAACCCTCCTCATCCCGGAGAATTCAGCGCTGGCGTCTGCAGGAGCTCGCTTGGGACTCGCACACGCCGAAGCGGCGCAAGGTTGTCTCGGTGGGGTTTTTCTTTAAGGGCTGTTTCCCAGCCTGATTCAAATCCTCGTTTTCGCTAAAGCCCGCGCGCCGTTCCCCCCCCAGGCTGGTGTGATCACAAAGGGTCTGTCCCAGGCTACCCCGTCTTTCGCCTTTTCCAAGTGGGAGTTTTCGCCCGACGGGAGCGGAGATCGTCGTCGCGGCCCGTTAGCTCGCGCGAAAAGTCTTCTCCATCAACAGCTTTTTTGACGAAGCTGCCGCTTGAATTTCAAACAGCGCCGTGGGCTTTGCTGAGACGGTTTCATTAGCGCTGCGGGAGCAGGGGTGGGATCTCTGCGGGATTTTTTGCCATCGATTCGGTGTGAGCAGGGTCGGTGGAGGGGAAACGCTTCCAAAATCCCCCCCGCCCGCTCCCCAGGCTCTCGAGGTTCGGGTGCTTCACGCACAAGCTCGGTTTTCTGAAGCATTTTATTTCTATCCTTTACGA
>NW_009745428.1:0-827 GCF_000703405.1 Apaloderma vittatum | reverse complement strand
GGCGCGCTCCTCACCTCCTTCTTTACACACCTAAACTAATTTTTAACTTGTTTTTTATTTTATTCTTTATTATAACAGATGAGATTCATGCAAAATCTTGAACTGTTTCAGCTACTAAACAGAGATACTAAGAGCAAGGGTAAATGTTTATATACTCTATATTCTTGATCCTGTGTACTAATTAGTGAAAGTATAAATGCTGCAAAACTATCTTGTGTTCTATTTAAATAAATTTCCGTTGAAATTTATTCCATTGAAATTCCAAACATTTTTAGTCACTAGTAAAGGAGTTAAGACTGTCTACATTTTTAAATGTGTTAATCATTTGTACATGAATGAAAAAAAACCAATTTTCCAGCAGAAGTACTTTGCGTGAGTGAGCACACAAAGTTATTAATCTTATTTCTCATATTCACAGGTATCTTATTCCTTCTAGAGTTATACAAGATGAGCATTGGTTTTGCTGTAAATGAGGTCCCTGTTCACAGGCACTAAGGGCACGTACCTGTACAAACCTTGCGTTTCAGGCAGACTCCTCACACCTAGTAGTATGCCAGAGAGCTCTGCCAGAATGCCCTCTTGCATACAGAGTCTTGTTGACAGTTCTTCACCTGTGCTATCCTATGCCTATCATCTTAGATAACCTCTTAGTTGCTAACTCTTCCTTCTTGTCCCTGCATTCTCTTTCCTTCTTCCTGTTTGGAGGAGGTACAAAAAACACATAAAGGTTCACATCATCTTTCAGTTGACCAGAGAGCCCTGCCATTTGTCAGCATGGTTCTGAAGCAGAATTTCGTATTTTCCCTTTCCCTTTCCCTTTCCCTTTC
>NW_009745427.1:0-830 GCF_000703405.1 Apaloderma vittatum | reverse complement strand
CCCAAGCACCTATTAGGCAAATAAACAAATCATGACGGTAGATCACATCTTGCTGAGCTGAGTCAGTGGCCTCCACATAGCTAAGTAAAGGAGCAGCAGGTATTAGCTAACACTGCCCTGTCCCTCACCCCTGAGTGTACGTATAATACTTAAAAATGCATATTAAAAGACCCCTGTCAATGGGATGTGTGCTTGCTCTTAAAAAAATAATTGACAAAAATGGTAGCATTTAAACATAATTGTGATTTCTTGGTGCCAAATAGCCACAAAACCAGAACATTCAAGGTTTCCCATCTGAAAAGGTCCCTTCTCCCCCAGAATAAAATAAGACAATTAAAATTATCGTACAAGCTTTCCTTCACTTGTATTTACCTCTAGTTCAGAGAATAAGCAAACAAACCATGTGGGGCAATAAGCAGTGTCTCCTCCTTTGTCTGAAAAAGACACACACAAAAGAAGTGAAAATACACAGAAACTGGGAAAGAATTTCAGTCTTAGCCAGAAAGACCACATTCCCTCAAGACTGCAAGTGGGATGTGTACGACACCATGTGCATATTAGCAGAGCCAAAACTTTTGCAGAGGGAGAACCAAAGCTGTTGAATACACTTTCATTTTTGGAGAACAGCCTGCTCTGGACTTTCAACTCAATGGGCTGTTTTGGGGCAAGTCTGTTATTCCTTTATGGCTTGGCTTTCATTTCTCCAGTTCAGAGATCAGCCACTGGTTAGCTGTCTCCAAGATGTACTGGTGTTAACAATTACTGCTTCAATTTTTATTCTTTTTTTAAAAAAATTATTCTTTATATTTTTTTTCCCTAAGAGCTGTCCT
>NW_009745426.1:0-830 GCF_000703405.1 Apaloderma vittatum | reverse complement strand
AACCCCAACACCCTGGATATAAAAATATCCATATATTAGTCAAACAAAAAAATATTCAGGTAGAAGAACATTAAGATATAATAATAGTAAGATAGAATATTATGCAGATAGAATAATATCCAGGTAGAAAAATACTCAGATATTAAAAATATTCAGATAGAAAAATATCTAGATAGGAAAATAATCAGATAGAAAAATATCCAGATATAAAAACACCCAGACATTCAAAATATTCAGATAGAAAAATATTCAAATACGAAAAAATATTCAAACAGAAAAATATGCAAATATTAAAAAAAATATTCAGCTTTGGAAAAGCCAGCGATGAAAAATCCAGCTAGAAAAAAATATTCAGATGTGAAACATATCGAGAGAAAACACTAAGATAGAAAAAAAATCCGCGCGTTAAGAACATTCAGATATGAAAATGTTAAGGGAAACATGTTAAGATGCAAAAATATTAAGGTGTAAAAAAATTCAGGTGTAAAAATATTCAGATACAAAAGAACTCAGAAAAAATATATGGATCAAAACCCAGTCAGGTAAAAAAAAATCAGCTCTAAAGATATTCAAATATTAAAAAGTTCAGAGAGAAGAATATTCAGACACTTAAAAAGGCGGATATTAAAAAAAATCCAGATCAAAATTCAGATGAAAATCAGATCTAAGCCTATTCCGATGGAAAAAAAATATTTCAGGTTAAAATATCCAGAGAGAGAAACGCTCGGGCATCAAAATTTGGGTATTAAAAAGAAATAAAATGAGGTGTAAAAAATTATTCAGATTAAAAAAAAATAAAAAATAAAATAGTGATGGGGGAGAAGGAAACC
>NW_009745425.1:0-824 GCF_000703405.1 Apaloderma vittatum | reverse complement strand
AGTTGGGAGGGGACACAGCCAGGATAGCTGAGCCCAACGGAGCAAAGGGATATCCCACACCATGCATAGGGGCTCAGCAAAAAAATCAGGGGCAGGGGCCAGTTTACCAGGGCTGATGTTACTCAGGGACAGGCTGGGCAACTTTTTTTTTATTCCTTGTTTTTCTTGGGTTTATTTTTGCTTTTTGCTTATTAAGCTGTCTCTATCTCAACCCATGAGTTTTCTAATTTTTGCCCCTTCTTTTCCTCTTCTACTGTGAGGGAGTGAGAGGCTCTGTGGTGCTTACCTGCCGAACCAGATTAAACCACAACACAGGGAGAGGGCTCCTGGTCCTCACATGCTGCAAAGTGCACTTTGTCGTGAGCAGAAACAAGAGTTGCTGTTAGCAGCTGTGGCTCTACAGGAGACTCCAGAACGGGATTTGCTGCTTGCCCAGTCCTTCCCTGAGTGTAGTTTTGTGTTCTGACATGCTCATGTGCCAGGCTTGGCACCAAGTGGATCTCACTTTTATTGGCTGGCTCAGAAGTGTTTGCACAGTGGAGCAGTGAACTGCCTCCAGCTCGGTCAGACCGGAGTCGTACACGGGCTGCTGACATGATGGGACGAAGGTTCCCGTGGCTGTTCTGGGCCTGTGCCTGCTGCTGGAGAACTGGCTTTTGTGAGAAGGTGGTGGTCTGGCCCACGGATGCAAGTCACTGGATCAATGTGAAAGTGCTGCTGGAAGAGCTCGTTCTCCGGGGTCATGAAGTGACTGTGCTGGTGGCCTCAAGCAATCTGCTCGTCGACTACCAAGACACCTCTTCCCCCTTCACCTTTGAGGTCCT
>NW_009745424.1:0-830 GCF_000703405.1 Apaloderma vittatum | reverse complement strand
GGTCCCTTCCAACGCCAAACATTCTGTGATTAACAGGGTTTGTACTATCTTGCTCATTATTGAGCTGGCTGTTGAAAATCATCACCTGTACGACACGTAGTGCCACTGATAACAGACCTACGAGTGCACCAAATCCTGACATAGCCGATTCCCACATCTGCTGCCCCACCAGACGTTTCCAGCCCTGCAGATGAGCCGGAGTTCACATCACCTGAACATTCATAACAAGCAGTTTGTGGCTTCCCAGCCTGGGAATTTAACTGGTTATAGAAATAAACTGCGAGAAACTCACGCCCTTACCAAGAGACAGCATGAAAGGTTCACTGATGTGCAACATCTTCAGCAGCATGTTAAATCTGATCTGTGAGTTCAGTGTTACTTGTTTTGGTTCCATTTTTTGGTGTCTCAGAAGAAATATTGGCACGAAGACTGCATTTGGGGATGCACCATATCTGGGTGAAAAACGAAGACGGCTCTTCAGCCCTGGTGTTCGAGACCAAGCAGGGTAGGCTCAGGGCAGCAAACAGCTTTCCACGCTTCCTGTGAGGATCGACTTCAGGCAGTTTGCCAAGCAAAGTGTAGAAAGCCAGGCAGTGGTGGGTACCCTCAGGCTGCGGATCAAACGGGGGAAAAACTGCCGCGGGCACGGTCAGGCAGCCTGAGCGGAGCAAGGATCGGGATGACCTCGGAGGGTACACGAGGGGCGGGGGAAGCGCGCTGCAGAGAAGGGCAGTCTCACATCAGACAGGGCCCGTCATGACGACGGCACAAGGCACCGCAACTGCCGCGCCAACACCCCACCTGCGCACCCCTCCCGCCCTGCACAGGGC
>NW_009745423.1:0-824 GCF_000703405.1 Apaloderma vittatum | reverse complement strand
TTTTTTTTTTTCAATTTTTAACTTGGTAGTTGAACTGAAAAATCAATTATTCACCCAGCCTTACTCCCAACACTCATCCAGGAGCAGAAACTGTTGGGTTTTTATTCAATAGCAGGTGTTCAGCAATTTGAGCACATGAATGCTGGGGTAACAGGCTGCTCTGTTGCCTTACCTGACTCTTCCTGTCTCGCCTACTGAAACCCAACCAAGATTGCAGGGATAGCCCCCAAAGTGTTTAATTTCCTTGACGTGCCACGGCTGTGCCCATCAAGCCAAATTCTTGGGTAATACAAAACGGAGTCTTGGGTTTGATCCTGCTGCTGCTGCTGTTGGTTTTCCAGCCTGTGTTTTACCGCTCGCATAAGTTTCTCTGGACGAGATAACGAGGTCCCCTTGGGAAGCACTCGGATCGTTCCAGCTTCATCATCTCATATCATGACGGTCTCCAAAGGACGGAGATTGTCCCTGAATGTGAAGCACTAATGACTGTAACGCTGTGTCGTAATAAGAAACTGAACAGAAAAACAACCTCATCAATGCCACATTTCCAAATAAACGGCTCTGCTGGAAAGAACTCTCCTTTTTGCATGTTTCAGGCATTCCTAATTCTGCTCTGTTGTTCGCCATCAGTGGTGGAAATATCCAGGCATTTGTTTCACAGCTGCCACGATGTTAAACGTTTGGCTGCACGGGAGGTGAATATCCGCTCTTAAAACTCTGCCTGTGTCGTGCCATTGCCATGGCGGTGGGGTTTTGCTGTGGTGTCACTGGAGCAACAGTGAACTCTGGCATAAAGCATAACTGTAACCCATTTCTTCCTTTCT
>NW_009745422.1:0-826 GCF_000703405.1 Apaloderma vittatum | reverse complement strand
CCGTGGTGAACGGCACTGGCACTCGCGGTGCTGCTCCTCTGAGTGCACTTGCAAACAGAGCTGATTTAATAAACAGCAGGAGTGTTTTCCCAGGCCACATGCTGAGCTGTATTCAAAATACATTTGTACGAACATCAATTTTTAATGCAATTTATGCCAAATGTTGTTGCAAAAAGCAGCCGTTAACATGACATTAATTCAATCACTGGAAATACAGTACGTGCTGCTAAATGAAAACATGTTATTAGTCAATTAGATTAACTGGATGTAACTCCTCCAAACACAATGTATTATGGTTTCTACATGGTTAATTACGTTGTACAAATTACATGGCAATAAGGCTTAGCACTGGACACACACATACAATTAATACATAAGCAGAAAAACCAGCTTGCAATTCACGGTTGAACTCTGTAAAAATTATTTGAAATATAAATAACTTGCAAGCTCAAAATAAAGGGACAGAATTATGCTGATATTATAATGGAAACAGGGCAATTTCTAAAAATCCACAAAAGTCTTTGCTGTGAGATCACAAATGTTCACGGTTGCTTTCACAGCAAGTTTTCATCTGCTTTAAAAAGACGAATTTTAAACAGAAATCCTCCTGGCCCTGGTGAAGTCCCTCCCTGTGCAGAAATCTCTCAGCACCCACGCGAGCGACGACTTTGCTGCCACCTCCTTTGTTTGTGTTTTAGGATGAATTTGTGCCCACTTGCAGGGAACCGCGCCAGATGTCGGCAGCAGGAGTGGGCACTGTGCCCGGCAGCGGGACGGCACGCCGTGGCATCGCGACCCTGCACAGCGCCACGACCCCCACACAGCA
>NW_009745421.1:0-818 GCF_000703405.1 Apaloderma vittatum | reverse complement strand
GCCATTCTATGATTCTATGATTCTATGTTACAGAGAATTGTTCTATGAGAAGACGACATTTCAAAGCTATGGTGACTTTCCTTGCTAATACCTTGAATAGTTGGGTTACTTTGGCAATCTTTCACTTTTCCCTCACACCCCTCCTTCTGCTTTTGTGCTCGCTTTGGAACCATCAAGTACGGTTATTCTATTTCTAAGGACTTCCAGGGCTGCGGTGAAAGGTACATTTGTCATTACAAAAATGTCTTTGTCCATGAGAACTTTTGACTCCTACCGACAGCAGCTCACCTCACAGCAAAGCTCACAGGAGTCTTGATTAAAAGACCTGACTTACATAAGTAGAAATGAATGACTTACAGGTAATTATAACAGGTTGAAAAGCAGGAGCATGATGTTTGGAACTAAACAATGTCACAGATAGTGCCTTAATTAGCAGCAAAAGTGATTTAGCAGAGTAATATTCTAATACCAATTCAATTGCTACAAATTATTAATAACAATAAGCACAGAATAACCGAGATCTGCTAACAATGAGATGCAATAGCTGCCAAAGAAAAACAGAGTGCCCCTTTAATAATGAGACTGCAATTAGAAAAGAACAATAAAGCATATATTAATATTGAACAAAGAATAAAATGCCACGGTATTGTGCTATGTGGGAGGAAAAAATAATTCTATTGCTGAAGTTCTAAAAGGGTCTAAAAATTAACCATATAAAAGCAAAGGCAAAGAGATTAGGATTAAAGTCTACAAATTTACCTTTCCCTGCAAACCTGGTAGGACTTTAGACATCTTCCTCCTTAGGCTGTCCTAGGAGG
>NW_009745420.1:0-819 GCF_000703405.1 Apaloderma vittatum | reverse complement strand
CTCATGCTGAGACCTGGAGGAGTCATTCTGAGTTTACTGCCTGTCCCTGTGTACGTAGTAATATTTGTGAGAGTTAACACACTTGTCAAATGTTGAAGAGGAATATTTGGTTTTCTCTGAGGTATAAACACAAATGTCTCTTTCCAAGCGAAAGGCATGAAAAGTTAATCTATAGAGTGTCAAATCAACCAAATGCATTGACTTGAAATAAGAAAACTCAGTTTAATAAAAACATTACTGTCTCTACTGCTCTTTCCATTCACGTATTTTGTTCTCCCCAGAAGCTACTGAGCTGCCTGCTTGGCCTGCCATGCTGTCCTGTAGCTCCTCTGAGATGTTCCTTATACCATTCCTTTGTGCCCTCAGTCATATCAATGTAACGTCTGCCTGCTGAAATAAAGCAAAGTTGACTATTGTTCTTGTTAGGTTGGTTTAACGTGGATCAGTTTGTTGGTTGGGCTTATCGCTGGGCCCGAAGGATAGTTAAATGGCACCGTCTCTGGACAAAGTATTGATGATGAACTGATGAAGACAGTGCTCACACACAACAAATATTGCCAAGTTACTCCATTGACAGTGCTCTGCACCAGGCAATTGCCAAGGTCAGCCTGTTGCTGGTAAGCTGCTTGAGCTTCTCAGACAGAAGGCCTGGGAGAGTCAAAATGCAATTCTTAAATAATGCTTCCTGTCCATCTCAGCAGTAGAGCTTAATCCTGTGGGACACATTGAGTATGTCTTAGGCAGGGGCAAGCCACTGATTTAAAGCACAGTGTGTTATCTTTCTAAAAGAGAAAGAATGATTTGTGAGTGTGTCTTTGT
>NW_009745419.1:0-823 GCF_000703405.1 Apaloderma vittatum | reverse complement strand
CTTTTTGCAGTGACCTACCTTGGTTTTCCGTATTTCTAACTGAATCTGTCCCAATAACTTTACATATGGTTTCCCAAGGCTTTGGAGAATATTTCAGAATTGACCTAAGCAATCAGATGTGTTGTGTAGAGCTCAGATTGCTATCAGCATATTAACAATTGAAAGGTATTTCATCTTTCCTTGATGACTGCAAAGAGAATTCTTCAGAAAAGGAGTCCTGAGGTATTTCTAAAACACTTTAGGAAAGCAGTGTGCTCCTGTTATTTTACCAGATGACCTGTTATCCTGTATCAGAGAATGGGATAGAATTTCTGCTTCCTCTGCCGACATTTTTTGCAGAAGCTCATCAAGGTTAGTTCATTTTCACATCTGCTTTCTTGGCTGTGATCAGAAGAAAACCTTCTCATATCTAATCTCTCAGTCCAGTCAGTCTGGATTTACATGGTGTTTCAGGGTGTATTGACTCTTTGCTGTGACATTCAAAACACCTTTTGAGTCAATAGCTGATTTATTTTCTTTTAGTGTCTCAGATGGAGTCCTCCTGTTTGAACCCTGAGCCTTGCTGTAACACACAGTATTTTCAGTTAAAACGTCTTTTGATCTTTCTGACTGAAAGATGCAGTCTGACAATCCTGGTGTTTCTCAACAGTTTTCCTGAGATGTTATCTTTTTCTTTTTATATTCTTTGTGAGGACTACAGTCACTGTGACCACTGAAAGAATGATTTCATACACTTTCTGTATTTGTCTACAGCTCTGAAAAGCACGCAATTCTTTTGTATGTGTATGTGACTATCATAGAATGGCCTGGGCTGGAAGGGACC
>NW_009745418.1:0-815 GCF_000703405.1 Apaloderma vittatum | reverse complement strand
TTGAGACGACAGACCGAGAAGCCAGACATTTCCTATGCTGGCATTCTGAGAAAGGTTCCCAGCACAAAGAGACACCAAGCGATGGGCTTTTCTCAGAGCAGTTGTCCTCTGGGGTGGAGCAGTGCCACTGTGAAACATGGCAGAGCCCGGAGATCCTGGGCAGACGTTCGCTGAACCCATGAGTGGGATTCAGCTGTCCCCCTGCAAACTCTTCCCTTCGCTGATAATTTACTGTAATTAAACCATATGTAAAATTCTTTCACTCTGTCAGAAGCAGAGACCTTCTGCTGCCCATATGCCAGAAAGACAAATGAAGGGCAAAGCTCACACAAAGAAGGCAAACTTTTGCTTCTAGGTTAAGGAACAGTAAAGATACCCTCCACGAACCCGCCTGATGGTGCTCAGATGACGGTTTGATACACGAGCGAGATCCACAGTGAGACACAGGAACAGTCAAGAGGCAGTCGACGACCACAGATCCTGTTCCCCGTTCCCTTACTGCCGTAGGAATTGGGTGTTATCAGCATCAGGCCTTATCCCAGCACAGGTTACTGGTGCTTAGGGCTCGTACTGGGCTAAGGCTTGCTCGTTCCCCAGGCTTACACCTTTGTGTAAGGGCAGAGCAGCGGTGGGAAGCTGGGAAGCAGCGGTGGGAAGCTGGGAAACAGCCAGGCTCCTCTTTGTGGTGCCCACTCAAAGCACAAGGGGGAATGGGCAGAAACTAAAGCCCAGGAAATTCTGCTTAAATAAATGTGTGGAAAAAAAGCCTTACTGTGAGGAACCAGCTGCTCGGAGGGGTTGTGGAGTCTCCATCC
>NW_009745417.1:0-815 GCF_000703405.1 Apaloderma vittatum | reverse complement strand
TCACCTTTCCAGGGATGGAGGTGAGGCTGCCTGGTCTCTACTTGCCTGGGAATGGGAATGGGAATAAAAATCTTTTGAACATGAATTGCTGTAATTACTAATGCTGGGGGCCCCCTTTCTCAGAAGAGAATTATTATCTTGAACATGATTGCGTTCAGGCACCAACACTTTGTTGCTGTGTTCATGGCAGAGGATTTCTTCCCTGAGCTGAAAGACTCTGGTTATGATTTTGTACCCTAAACCGTTGACTTTAACTCACTTTATGCAATGAAGATTATCATAAATAATAAAATTGCTTATAAGACTAATATTTCAATCTTCTGTAATATTTAACTTGACTACCTCCTTCAGCAGTGAGTTGCACTTTGAATTACTCAGATTGTGTATACTAGTTCATTTACTTATTATATACCAAGCACTAGTTTAAAATTAGCAGCTTTAGTTTTGGCTGTGATGAAACTGAAAAGATATAACTTGCTATGAAAGAGGGTACTGTATAGTTACTGGATATGAGAAAATTTTTATACAATATCACTGTGTCCATTTTGGATTATTTAGGGACATATGCTTTTTGTACCTTCTCAAACAAAGAAACAGATACTAATGGAACTGTTTCTGAAAGTAACCCAGCAGTACCCCAGACCACATCCAGCTAATTTCTCCTGCTTTCAAATGTAAATCCGCTTAAAAATTGTAGCGAAGCCAAATATTCCAAGTACATCTGAAATCTTAAATTAAATGCTAGCTTAAACTTAAACATTGAATTTATTATTATTTATCTCACTCCTCTCAAGTGTTAACACTGTAATTAAAAA
>NW_009745416.1:0-813 GCF_000703405.1 Apaloderma vittatum | reverse complement strand
ATAATGAAAAATCACACAGCAGTCAGAGATATATGCATCTCTATGTGAGTGACTATATTTTATTCTGATCTGCAAAGATTAATTTTTATGGAATTTTCTGAAGTGTTTACGTGACTTAGAGGAAAAAGATCCTTTAGACTTTATTGCTAAATCATTTCTTGTACCATCAGAATTAAGCACGCTTTAAATACTTAGCAAGGAAATTATATGCAAGAATTGCTTAAAATCTGTATTTTTACCTGAAACATAGATGGTTCTGTGGCAGATGAAAAGTTTAAACATTTTGACAATTGCTCTTCTGGGTCATATTTCTTCATAAATGCCTTTATCATAACTGTCTTTGCAGTTCCCTGTTCTCCTATGAGCAAAACCGCCTGTAACAGGTATTTAAATTGCATTAGTAGTATCAAACCTTAAATACGCAGAGCAGACCTATTTTAGGAAAACGGATACTTCTGTGCTTACTTTTGAATTATATGTTATTCTGGTGGGTTTTACCTGTGTCTCCATACACAGTGACACAGTATGTGTTTGTCATCCCCCACATATTCTCCAGGAAAACTATTTATAGAGTCAAAAGAGGAAGGATGAAGTGAGAATGTACTAGAGGTACATTCTTCTTCCACTTTCCAACACATTCACCATAACAGTCTCTTGTAGGGCACGATCCTAAGAAGGCTTTCTTGACAAAGAGAAGTAGTCTCTGACATCTAATTTGAATACAAAATTGCTATTATTTGGTTTGACTATAGGCATCCTTTATGATATATACTTGTAAAATAATAGTTCCATCTTCTCAGCAGTGTCTTTAAC
>NW_009745415.1:0-823 GCF_000703405.1 Apaloderma vittatum | reverse complement strand
TTTTTTACATCCTTTACTAATTTGTTGTTTTGTGTCTATAGATGGACTGGGTAAAGCTGATCATCCTGTTATTTTGAAAAAATAAAAATTGCTGCCCCTTTATTTTGAGAGAGTACTCTTTGAATAAAACTCATCGGTGAGCACTGACACAAGAAGCTGCCCAAAGTCTGTCACGGAGATGACACAAAAAGTAGCAAAGCTTTACAATATTGATAAGAAGATTAAACATCAATAAAGGGAGAAAAAGGCAATGCTGAGACAATCAGTTAATCTCAAAAGATGAAATTAAAGTAAAATATTTGTTTCCAAGCTCTAAAATGAGAGAGACTCCACCATTGTAGTGTACAGAACCTGGTTAATATGCTAGCTAGGGATTACAAGGGCAACAGTGGCTAGTATTAAAGTATTCTTATAAATGTCTTTAAAGATTTTGAGTTGTCATTCAGAGGCCTTTAGCCTTCTTTTTTTTTTTTTTTTCTTATAAAATGTACCAGTAATTTGGCTGGATTAGTTTTAATATTCTGGCAGCTTTGAACATGACAGCATGGAAGCTCCATTTTACAGAGGATGACCAGTGGGTGCTGCAGTCCCAGACAGCTGCTCTGGCACAGCAGGTCCAAACGAGCTTCATTTCACATTCCTCATAAATCCTACTCTCCAGCCAATTCCTTGATGTCTGCTGATTTATCTTTCTGTTTTCTCACTTCCTTAATCACTTGTGTGCAATGACTTCATTGCCCTTGTCCAGAATCATAGCAAAGGGATGAGGAACTTAATTTGATTTTTTAAAAATTTCATTTATTTATTTATTCATTATTTATTC
>NW_009745414.1:0-818 GCF_000703405.1 Apaloderma vittatum | reverse complement strand
CAGCTGTTACTGGAAGAGCCAGGGAATCTTGCTGGAGTTGGGCAGGGGAGGCCCCGTTCCCCTTTACACCAGCCAGGCCCACGCTTGGTTGTTCTGCTGCTGACGCCTTGCTCAGCGCAGGAGGGCAGAGGAGGTGGAGCAGTCTGCCAGCACTGTGAGTGCAGAGCTCGTTTTGATCTGGTTTGCACCCACTTTGCACTTTGCACGAGGTGTAAAATGTGGTGAATCGAAGTAATAAATTACTAAGGGTAAAGATTTACAGTTCTTCTCACTGGACTGGCTTGTGGATGCCCAGAGGAGGCAGGAATGTCCTCAGCCTCCAAGATCCACAGGAAAGTCTTCTTTTGGATGTCCCGGCATGCTCTCATAGGCGCTGGAAATTTGATTAATTGCCTAGTTTTCAAGAAAGGCACTGAGAAACTGAGCTGTATCATGCTAATCCCTGCAGAGTCATTAGCAACGGGTTGGAAAGCAGTTTTACCCCTTTCTTCCAACAACCACGGCCAATTTGGCCACTGCAGCAATGCGTCACTCTTGGAAGCCGGAATCTCCAAATTTTCCATCAGCTTCTGATTGCTTGAGTAGTTTGTACGGCAAACACACACGGCTAGAGCGTTTGGCATTAAAGGTAGCTTACGAAACTAATTACAGGAGTAGCAGCCAGGAAAAAGGGCAGGGAGGGGTGCTTTTACTGTATAAGACTTTTTCCAGTGCAAGTGTGACCCATTTTTAAAGCTCTGCTCCAGGCATTCTGTTTCTGTACCAAACCCTTGTAGCACAGTGCAGCAAACTCCCAAGGCTAAGAGCTCTTCCTTTTC
>NW_009745413.1:0-826 GCF_000703405.1 Apaloderma vittatum | reverse complement strand
GGAATGGGGTGAAATAATTATTGGAGCCATAACTCCAATGTCCTGTGAGGGTCAAATATTTTGTCCCACACATGCTTCTTAGAAGCCAGAATTGGGGGTGTTTTTAAGATATTTGTTTCCCGATACTGACTGTGAAAAGAGCCCTTGAGAAATTAATTTTTAAAAGGGAGAAACAAGCAGAAACACCACCAGGTTACCATGAAGGGAAGTCACACTGGAGTTACCACCTCCTTTCTGCTTACAGGTCTGTCTGAAACCACTCGCCATGAATACCTCAGCGACATCAACCTTCCTTCCAACTGCCACCAGCCAGGCTCACGGGACTAATCACAGTGGGGACATGGGAAAGACGGAGCCATCCTACGCTGTCCTCAAGTTCATGGAGAGCTTCTGCCTCATCAGCTCTGCCTGCGGGATGGTGGGGAACGGCATTGTCCTGTGGTACCTGGGCTTCCGCATCCGGAGAAACCACTTCACCGTCTACATCCTGAACCTGGCCGCTGCCGACTTCGGGTACCTCCTCTGCATCGCCATCGAGACGGTTCAGTACCTGATGCAGTTCAACGTGGGGGTGCAGTTTGGGTTATTCCTCTTCCTGGATCTCTTCATGTACGGCACCGGCTTGTACCTCCTGACCGCCATCAGCATCGAGAGGTGCCTCTCTGTCCTTTGTCCAATCTGGTGCCGAAGCCACCGCCCAAAATGCTTGTCCGCCGTCATCTCCGGCCTGCTCTGGAGCCTCTCCCTGCTGCTGAACACGCTTGGCTATGTTTTGTGTGCCATTGACCACTCTTCCAGGAGCTGCCGGCTCGTGCTCATCACCATC
>NW_009745412.1:0-825 GCF_000703405.1 Apaloderma vittatum | reverse complement strand
ACAGAGCTTGCTGCAGACTCAGCTCCTGAAGCACGTTCTCAAAGTAGACATAATCTGCTTTGGCCCAACTGCAGGAATCACCACTTTCTATCTTTTTTGACGAAATTTAACCTCTTTGCCAAAATTTGGCTGAGCTGCGAACTGTGGTGGCCACCGTCAAGGGTACTGGCAAGCAGCAGAGAGATGTTAGCAGAGAGCTGCAGTGAAGGATGATTTCTGACAAAGTGCCCATTTCTGCATTGCTGATGTACTCCTGCGTTACTTCTCCGTGCTTGCCAAAGTTTCCTAAATCTGCTGCTTCTTTCAGACTATCAGAGAATGTATCTACTTTTAGCTGGTTTTAGTCTCAGTGACTGCACTGGTTAAAACTGGACTTGCTAAAACTGGAGGGAGAGTCAGATACAGATAAAAGGAAATGCAAAGGGCAAGATGAAATTAAGTGCTATCTAGTAGTTAATTACAATAAGCACTTGATGCTTAGACTTCCACACAGCTTTACCAGGTCTTCTATTGCTAAGTCACTTTGGATAAATTACAAAAGCCGTGCCTTGCATTTATGTGAGTAAAATGGTAATATTCAGTACAAAAATTCACATATGCCTAATGACTGGGTGTTCTTCAGAACTGGAGTGCTTTCCAAAAAACCCGCTTTATTTTGCAGGAGAGAATACCAAATACTTTCTAAAAACCCAGCCCCTTGGAAGAATTTCAGATGCATCCTAAACTTGGAACAGTGCTAGCACCTGTCTACTTCAGAAATACAGGACAAAGTACATGTCTTTCTATCGCGTCAGGAAGCAATTTTTGTTTGTTAAATGCTCAGAG
>NW_009745411.1:0-824 GCF_000703405.1 Apaloderma vittatum | reverse complement strand
TTCTGTGATTCTGTGATTCTGTGAAACCAAATACCCAGCACACGCTAAAAAAACCAAACCATTCCAAACCAAACCAAACCAAACCAAAATTAAAACATCAGAAGGTATAGATCGGAGTGGAACTGTTTTCTCCATGACTTCTAATTTTGTCTCTTTGCCCTTTTCCTCAACCAGTAATAGAAATCTTGCACAGAGAGACAGCCTTATCACCATTTACAAAACTGTGCAAAGGAACATAGTTTGACATGATAAATCATAAATTTAGTTCTTTCGAGTCTACCTTTCTTAATTGAGCATTGTTCAGATGAGTAATTAATTTACCCTGACATGCATAGGAGTGCACAATTCCCTGTCTGTTACACCTCAGAGTTTTTTAGATAATTCTCATTAACATGTAAGTTTTCTAAAGTGAGGACAGGAGTTTCATTCCACTGCAGTTACACACTGTCCTTATCTTGAAAGCTTTGGAGAAACTAAGAAGTCATTGTTTTTTAGTCTTCAAAACTGAAAATTAGTAATAACAAAGAAATTTCAAAGTAGAAATTTCATAGCTAGTTTATGAAGTAGCATGCCATTTCCTGCCTCTTCTTCACTGAAATATGTTACCATAGCCACAGCTGGTAGAAAATAATTAACTTATCTATTAACTGGCTATATTTGGCTAATGTCAGGGCCTGAAATTGTATTTTACCCACGAAGCAAGAAAACATACACATGGCAGCAATGTAAGAAAGGTGATTCTTAATTACTTTCTAGTGGCTTCTGAATAACAATACTTAGACCTCATAATTCCATGAGTTTCAATAAGGCCAAATACTGGGTCC
>NW_009745410.1:0-820 GCF_000703405.1 Apaloderma vittatum | reverse complement strand
GACCCAAAGCTTTGGTGGGGCTTTGCTGTAAGTCCTGGAGTTATTCCCTGCAGTAATGCAGGGGCCACAGAATGTTCTTGAGATGCTGTTCCACAAGAGCTGGTGTGTGTGGAAGATTTTGTCTTTTGCAAACATTCTGATGAGAGAATATGTTGATGGAGGAAAGAACACAGGAGCATTTATGCGAAGTTATCAACACCAATGGATTTCCTTCCATCTGGGGTTTGTGGGGGTGTGCAGAGACCAAGGGAGTCTCAGGTCTTGCAGCCCAGGTGCTCTGGCTTTGCGCTCCTTCCAGCTGCACTGGGTGGGGGCCCAGGGAGGGACTGGAAAGCTCATGCCTGGTTTGGAGCCACCTGGACGATGTGGCATTTTGGTTACGTGCACCAGCATGTTTGATGCCTCGGGCTGTGCCCCAGAGCACGTCCCTATCACTTGTGGGGAGATGTGGGGTTTGCTTACCCGAGAGAAGGGAGGCACAGCTCAGTGCTTGCAGTACCACGAGCAAGGCCGCCCTGCAGCTGCCTGCCAGCCCCGCAGAGCCCGTGGCGGAGGGAAGGAGGAGGCCTGAGAGGTGAGAATAGCCAGGGGTCTCCTACCTGATTCTGGAGTTGCTCGATGGCCTGGTAGTAGGAGGTGTAGTCCTTGGAGACGCTGGGAGCCTGTTTCCTGTACCACTCCCGGATGTGGTGCTCGAGCTGGGTGTTCTCTTCCTCCAGCCTTCGCACTTTGTCCAGGTAGGCAGCCAGGCGGTCGTTGAGGTTCTGCATGGTGACCTTCTCATTGCCATTCAGTAGGATGTCCCCCCCGACAAAACCAG
>NW_009745409.1:0-825 GCF_000703405.1 Apaloderma vittatum | reverse complement strand
TATATATATATATATATATTTTTTAGTATTCATGCTAAGGGCAGACCATAACTGAGGGATGATTTATCTCTCTTGAAGAGAGATATAAATAAGTTAGTGAGTTTTAGAGCTTTATATTTCATGATTGAAATGAATGAATTTTCCTGGAAGATAATCAGACATTATGAGCAATGATATCTTGGTCCATGGTTAGGACTCTTGCCTGCTCTGGTAGTGAGATTTCTTTTTACTAACTGAAAAATAAATGTTCTGCTTTTCTAAAACTAAAATCTGACAATGAGGCAAACAAAACAACACATCTCACACTCACAAAACCCCAAATCTCGAAAAACTCTCCATGGTAATTTCGATTTTCTTGGACTGTTTGCTTGGCAAATTTGCTTTTGAAACTTACAGGATGTCAATTATCACATGGACTAAAAAATAAAAACACGTAAATATCTTCAGTTTAGGCTATCTGTCTTTATAATTTATGGGATATAATAATGTGCTGAAAAGTGGTATTTGTCAAAAAGGACATTTTGAAAAAATTAAAAAGGGAAATGTTTAGCTCCAGTTGTCAATAGATTTTGCTGGAACACAGGTCTATTTTGATATATTGTGATGGACGTAGAGTATCATAGAGAATCGAGTGCACAATTTATCTTGGTGGTGGGAAATGAAAACTACCCAATATCTATCAGTGTAGTCATACCCATAGATTATAAGAGCATCTTGAAGGAAAACAAGTCACATGTACTATCTATATAATGATTATTTGTTTAGTAAAATATCCCTTATTTTATAAATATTTTATAAAATATTTATATAAGGGATATTTTATAA
>NW_009745408.1:0-819 GCF_000703405.1 Apaloderma vittatum | reverse complement strand
GATTTGAACCGGCTGCCTGGAGCAGAGGGATCTGCTCTCTGCCCAATAAACTGTGCAGCCAGTGTGGGCAGCTGGGATGTGTCTGGCAACGCTTGCAGGGTTAGGGAAGCTCAAGACCTCAAGCCTCTGTGCTGTATGTGGGCGCTGTGCTTGGTGTTGGTAAGATGTGGCAGTTTAAGTCTGGCCGAGGAGGCTGGAGTTGAGATAATGAACTGAAATAGTCCGCTGTGCGAGGTGTGCTTTTGATTCCAGGCTACGGTTCTTGTGTGCATCTCGTCTGCTGTCAGACCCGCTCTATTTTGTTAACTTTTGAGAAGGCCGTGTTTGCTCAAACAGAAGGTATTTGGATTTGCTTCCTCAGTGCTTCCAGTTAGGGAACTTGTGCCTCCAGCTTCCTTCCAGTTGTTTACTGAGCCAGGTGTCGGCTCCAGAGCCTCTTCCCTTCCTCTGAGCTTGACCTGCTTTCCTCATGCTGGTGGAAGAAGTAGGGCGGATTTCTAGCTTTGGGTATTATTAGACAGGAAACAAAAAGACACTCTGGATTTCTGTCGCCCCCCTCCTGGAAGAGCTGATTTGTGGTGAGGGAGTGTCTCAGGAAGCCTGGACGATGCAGGGTCTGTGGGAGGGTGGAGAACAAGCCTGGGGTCTGCGGTGAGGTACCTAATGAAATCCTTGGACAGGAAAGTTTCTGAGGTTGAGGAACATGACCAAAGCCCAGAGACACATAAGCCAAAAGCTTATTTCAGAGATGTACCTCTGAGTGGCAGCTTTCTTTTATATAGCCTTGGTTCTCCCTGGGCACTGTTGGTCAAACTGCAT
>NW_009745407.1:0-821 GCF_000703405.1 Apaloderma vittatum | reverse complement strand
CCCCTCCTTATTAGGAACTCCGTGAGACTTGGGCCCTGCTCTTAAGGGCATTACGGTATCTAGGCCCTTTCCAGTGTTTGGGGACCACTATTACGGTTATTACGGTACCCAGAATCAATGTTGCTGTTTTTATGAGCCACTATTAAAAGCATTATGGTACCTAGACCACACTGAAGTAGCTGGGCCCTGCTATTAGGAGCTTTAAGGTACCCGTGCCCCCCTATTAAGCACATTACAGTAGCTATACCCACTAACACAGCAATTACAGTTTGGGGGGGGCCGCTATTCAGTGCATTACGGCACTTGCGACTCCACACTAGAAGCCTTACAGGGTCTAGGCCCTGCTATTACAGGTGTTACGGTACTTAGACTCAGTCTTACAGTACCGGGACCCCACTATTAGGTGCATTACAGCACCCAGACACCTTTATTAGTATCTTTACGGCCCACGGGCCCCAGCATTAAGGGTATTACGGCACCAGAACTCCTATGCTGGGGTTATTACGGTACCAAGGGCCCCGCTATTAGCAGCATTATGGGATTTGAAACCCGTATTAAGGACGTTACGGCAGGTGAACCCTGCTATTAGGAGTATTATGGCACCTGGGCCCCACTATTAGGTGTGTTACGGCACCCGAGCCCCCGTATTAAGAGCATTACAGTACCCTTAGGGCAACGAAGACCCTAGGAGCAGCTACTAGGTGAAGTATGGTACCTACACCTGGCTATCGGGACTGCTATTAAGGGCATTACGGTACCCAAACCCCACTATTGGGAGTACTACAGCACCTGGGCGCCACTATTAGAAGTATTACAGTACC
>NW_009745406.1:0-821 GCF_000703405.1 Apaloderma vittatum | reverse complement strand
AGCACTATGAAACAGCCTCTGCCAAAAACTAAAGGTCAGCTCTCCGCTGGGTTATTGTTCCAAGCTGTCTGCAGACATCACTGCGTGATTTCGACCGTTCTGACATCATTTTGCAAGTTCAGCGCCCAAAGCTCGTGCCCGTACTATAACATGGTCTTGAGAAGACCTCGCATTTCCATCCCAGTAAATCCTAAATAGTTTCCAGAAGCGCTATGCGCAGAAAATACCTGGGAAGCACACTGATCAGACGATCACACGCTCTGGGATTCTTGCTGTGTCTGAAGAACTTCTGTATGTCCAGTCTGTAGCTCTAAGCTGGGCAAAAAGAAGAAAAAGTTAGCCCGATGAAGATCCCTCCGATCTCCGGCATCGTCAGAACCGTTGGCTTGGAGTTCGATGGCTCATGCCAGGGCAGTCAGATCCAGAAATAAGCGCAGACTGAGGACTTCTAGGGATTTTGCTGGGACAAGGAGAGACAGGTAGCGAACAGCAGGTAATGCTGTGCAAGGTCTGCCACTACCGTGACATAACGAGGATCTGGAGTGCGGGAGAGCGGGTCTAGATCTGAGACAGGTCTAGAGAAGCAACACGGCAGCCTCAAGTAGGTGTAAACCAATAGTTCCTGACCTGGTGAACACTCATAGAGCAACATCAAGGCAGCCCCAGGCAGCGTCGTGAAGGAAGGGGAGTCACCAACACCTGGAGTCTAAAGGAGGGAAGGGAAACCCTCTCTGGTTTCTGAGAGATGGGGCCTGCTGTGGTTGCAGAAGTAGGTTTTTGTATTTCCTGCTTAACTGAATTGTTGCAGACAGATACACGAC
>NW_009745405.1:0-823 GCF_000703405.1 Apaloderma vittatum | reverse complement strand
CTCAGGTGCTTAATGTACTGTGTGTTACTGCTGTAAAGCCGGGACCTCAATCTCTCAGCTCTCCAGAACACAAACAGTCCTTGGCTTTTATAGAATCATAAAGAGCTGCCTTAAAGGCTGAGGACAAATTCAAGCCCTGATAGGAATTGGCGGAGATGCTGCCGCATCCAAAGGGAGTTGCAGTTTCTTGCGCTGCGGCTGAATTTGATCCACAAGTGAGCGCGGGTTGTCCCATCAAATTCTGCCGAGCAGCTTGTCTTCTGCGTTCTTGCCATTCAGCTGTCACGTAAAGTGACGTTTTCAGCTGAATTCCAGCTAGTGGAAGAGTTTTGGAATCTCTCCAGCGTTCTGCAGAGAAACAGGGGGAGGAATCTTAACTGCTGAGCAGCTCCAAATGCAAGAGGGACTCTAACCCTGGGAAACTTTACAATTAGTCTTAATGCCTTTGCTTTTTTGGTTTTTTTTTCATACCCGTTGGAATGAAGCACTCTGTGCAATGGAAATTTGTGATAAATTAGCTCTTCACTTGAAGTTCAGTATGGAAAATAAAAAAGGCATTTGTTACAAGATTGAATTACGTGTAGGATATCTCCAGCTGTAATGAGCTCAGGTTTTCTAGCAGTGTTAGCATAAACTCTTGCCTGTATCTCCTGCAGTGTGTGGCTTTTTCCCTCAGAGCATATTTCTTCCTACTGGATCAGCTCGATCTCTCGCAGATGATAAAATTATCTGCAAAGATGTGTGTCTGGTGTTGTGCCATAAATCACATTTAGTTGTAGGATTAACATTTGCCAGCATGGAACATTTGAGGGGGAAAAAAAAA
>NW_009745404.1:0-817 GCF_000703405.1 Apaloderma vittatum | reverse complement strand
GGAAATTAAATAATGAGGATCACTGCTGTCTCATATTTGTTTTTAAGGGTATAAAAGGACATTAGCCATCATTTAGTAGAGAAGCAGAGTGATTTCTATAATCAGAGACAAGAGTAGAAACAACTTGATCCCCTGACAGGGTAGGAAACCCCCAGAGCTTGACTGCGATAGTATCATCTATCTGAGAGCACTGGCAGTTCTGCAGGACGTCTGCCTGCAATAAGCATCTACAAGCTGCACTTCGCTGGAGAGAAGCTGCACAATACACTACACTGATAACCAAAATTGTCGCATTAAATTATCACATTGGCCAGTGAAGAGCCCTGGGCCTCCTCCTACGGAAGTTCTAGATGAGTACGGTATTGGCAGAACAGTACGTGAGCTGGTGTCCATGAAAGGAAAATGGGGCAGAGTGCTCTGAGCTCCCCACGTGATCTGATCTCTGGTGTGAAATAATCTTCTCGGAGCCTAACACAGCCTCTAACCTCCTTGACTCTAATTCAAATGAATCATTTGAGATGAAGTATCCACATATGCCAGTTAAAAGGCTCTGGAGAAAGAAGAGTTTGTGAGGTGGGGAAGGAAGGCTGATAATCTGGACTGAAGAGGGGGCATAGGGGTAAAATTCTGAAGGGCAAGTTACAAATTAACTAATTTAAAAGGGAGGTTAATTAGTGAAAGTTAGACCGACCCCTTCATACTAAATCACAAGATGTTCTTGCTGTCATACTACCTTACACAGTGCACATCAAACAGACTCGATCTCCTGATCGATAGAGACACAGAGATTAAAGTGGAGCTATTTCCATTAAAAATT
>NW_009745403.1:0-810 GCF_000703405.1 Apaloderma vittatum | reverse complement strand
TCCGTATCTCCATCTCACATGCATTTAGTCATCTCCACCCTTATGGTACACCCCTCCTTAAAAGCTACATGTTGTTTTCATGTGCCCAAATGACTATATGAAAGACTGAACATGTGAATAGGCCACTATATCTATCACTGGTAAACTGAAATATCCTATACACAGCATCTCCCATTCATCTCTGTCTATCAATATGTTAAAATCTGTCAGAACATTCTAATTAATCAAATGTCACTGGGAAAAAGAATACTCAGCTACCCACTCAGACAGAAAGGAGTGGGAAGAATCAACTTCGTGTCCTCACATTCCACTTCAAGACTGTATACTTCAAGCCCAACAAAATGGCTTTGAACTGCCTCCTCCATACCCGTTACTAGCTAGACTGTCATTAATCCTAACATTCAAAAAAGGCACTTAGTTCATGAACTTCTGTGGAAGACATTTTCAAAACAAAAATGATATTTTAATCTCAACAGATGAAGAGCATTACACAAGTGATTGTGACTGATATTTTCCAAAGTTACTGGACAGAGTTTTAGATAAGAAAAACTACAAGGCATCATGCAGCACTCATAAAACCTTTCTCTTTCTTTCTGCCTCTGTTTCATCAATACATGTTCCCAGTTTGGTAACCAAGCCAAAAATATGAAATGACATCTTAAAACAACAGGTCCAACATCTTTGTAGTAAAAGTCCATTGCAGGTGTGCTGGGCCTACAACCTGCATACACTCCCTCGTCTTCAGTCTTGAAAAGAGACAACTTTGGAGGGACCTAATAGCTGCCTGAAGGGAACCTACAGGAAGGCTGG
>NW_009745402.1:0-823 GCF_000703405.1 Apaloderma vittatum | reverse complement strand
CAACATGGCACCTCTCCTCGTTGGTTCTTCTTACAGCAACACCTAAAGCCATTAACTAAAGACAGCCTTTCGAAACTACCTGGTAGGAATTTCGGAAGACATCGGGTAGGTCATCCATGAAAATGACATCCCACATCAGAATACCGTAGAGTGTGATAAATGTTGAGCCTTCACCATGAATACCTACAGAGGAAAACAGCAATCTCAGATGAAAAGGCATTAAATCATCCCGAGCCAAACCAGAAACACACAGTGTTCAGGTTCATACATGGCTGCAGTCAGTTCGTAGGAACATTACGGTGTCCCGGCACAAAGGCAGTTTATTGCTTCCACACCTGGCTAGTGCCTTCTGTTTCCAGGCTACTGGTCTTCACTAACAGCACAGGATTAAATAACTTTGCCCCGGCACAAATAACAGTTGCTGTTCTAATTTTAACAGTCTTTAATTTTAAAATTTAAAAAAAAGACACTGAAAAAGTAAAACATTAATGTTTATATATGCAAACATGTTTGATATTATACATATACAAACATGTCTATATAAATATACATGTACACAGGTATAAATGTATGTATATTTGTACATATATTTGCATATATACACACACACATACACTCACACGTGCATATTTTTATATATTAAAAAACTGTGGTAGGTTGACCCTGGATGGCAGATGAGCCCACCCACCCAGGCACACGCTGACCCCCTCCCATGGCAGGCTGAGGAGACACCCACAAGGGCAAAAGTGAGGAACAAAAAGGAACAAAGAAAAGCACAACCCCTAAGGTTTCAGATAAAGATGGTAAGTGGGGAAAAACAGAA
>NW_009745401.1:0-821 GCF_000703405.1 Apaloderma vittatum | reverse complement strand
ACTTTAGCTTCCTCGATGAAATCCTCTTCAGACATTGCTCCTTCACGAATGGTCTTTATGGCTACTTTTGTCTTCTCCAGCAAGTAGCCGAGGTAGACCACTCCAAACTGGCCACTGCCAATTTCCTGTACACGGGTGAGCTCAGAGGGGTTAATGACCAATTTTCCTGTTGATTGTAACGGAGAAAGAGTAAGGATCTATCAGTAAAATGTCAAACAAAAAGCTTTTGTGGGTTAAACATTGAGACAGGACTTGAAGTGAGACTTTCTGGCTCTCCCTTAAATTGCCTGTCTGACCTTTGGTAGCTCATTTGACTAGTCTGTGCTGCAGGTCATGTTCAGGAGTAGGAACAATAACATCCCTTTTCTTTCCCCATTTGTCTTACCTAACCAGTTCTTCAGGGAGGATTGTTTCTACCCTGCATATGTGCACTACCGAGCACAATATGGTTTTGAGTTTCTTTGATGTCTCCAAGAGTTACAATAAAGCTGATACCATCTTTAGACAACAATATGCAAAAGGAGGCATCTTTCAGGAGGGACTCAGCTTTCATCAAGTTATGCTGTGCTCCTATTCCCATCGCCTTTGTTCAGCATTCATTTCAGTGTTTAATGCTTTGAGACCCTGGGGTCGTCATCACCCTTGAGGGAATTGCATGATCAGTTCGCTCAGTAATGACTAAGATGATAATCTAGTGAATAGTGTGGTGTAAAAATCTGAAGAAAGTTATTTATTGTGGTATAGTCACATGAATGTTCATCAGTATCTGTGGGGATAGTCAGGATCACCCAGCTAACTATCGAGGAGTGAGATTCCCATAG
>NW_009745400.1:0-822 GCF_000703405.1 Apaloderma vittatum | reverse complement strand
CCTGTCTGTTCCGTGAAGCTCTGCTCCAACTCCTGGAGGGTTTCGACCTCTTAGCAGCGAGGCTGAGTGCAAGTCAGCTCTTCCTTGTGGTTAGGACAGCTGCAGGTCGTGGTGTGCAGACCCTCTGGTAGCGGGTGCAGAGCACAGAATATGCTGCATTTGGCCAAACTAGGGATTTCCAAATCTGATGCTTGCGTCCAGCACTATCTAGTTCTTGAGACTTCAGAAGAAGCTTCAAGTGTTCTCTTTGTTTCACTGGTGTGATGAAGCTATTTTTGTGTAATTCTTCATAGGAGAAACAACCCACAGCATTGTGTTCTGGAGCGGATCACATACGCTTTATCAGCCTGAACGGTCACAAAAATTAACAGCAATTTATTTTGTGGTGTAATTCAATTCTGAGATCCAGTTTGTTCAGGGCTCTAAACACTTCTGGCGATTTGGTCATGTCTTCTGATGCCGATGTTACGGAATACAATAAAGATGATTTATTTGTTAGTGGCTGATTTAATTTTGGTCAGGAATTAAGCGTTAGAAAACAGAGAAGAGAAATAAAGGGCTCTGACCCGAGCTCTGGTGAAATTGCCAGTAGCCAAAGAGGCAATGTTCTCCTGCTTCTCTTCCCCTAGGTTGCCCTCACAGGTGTGTGTCCGTGTGTCCAGGTTGGACACCAGTGTCTCATTCCTAGAAGTGTTTTGAATTCACCCAGTTTGCAAAGGGAAGCTTTCCTTTGCCTTCATGCCTACCTGACTCTTCGGGTAGGCAGGGTCGTAACGACTGAACGAAACATGTATAGATATTTATAGACCTCCTTTTATAGAC
>NW_009745399.1:0-819 GCF_000703405.1 Apaloderma vittatum | reverse complement strand
ATGTAAGTTTGAATCATAATGCACTATTGTAAGCGTTGTTGTCTTTGGAGAGCAGATCATCTCAGTTGTGAATCATATACACAAAGTGAACCTCCTGTAATTTTAACTGAGGGTGAGATAGATCATTTCTCCTGTACACCTAATCCTATCCTTGGCATAGGCAACTTAGTTTTTTGAACTCCCTATTAAGTTAAATGTTGTGGACTGTGGGCTTATCTCCCAAGATATAGTTTATATATTCCAAGCAATACACCTTTCCCATGTGCTTTTGAGAAGGCTGTGAGTCTGGTGAGGAAAAAGCCAGAAGGAGACTCCATCTCTCCAACAGGGCTCAGCCTTTGGGCACAGGCATTTCCCTTTGCCTCTGTCTTACATCACTTTGTTCCTCCCTCCTTCAGAAGGTCTTTGTATTTTAGAGAATATCTGATAGTTCACTGGGTATTCTGTTTACAGTGTGATATTGCAGAGCTCTAATTATTAATGTATTTAGCATTCTGAGTCAAGAATTGAAGCCTTTTGACAAATTATTAATCACAGAGAAGCTCAAAAATAACAAAATGAGAAGCTTACTTGTGGCCATAGGCATGTTAATCTTTGTTATTCAACAGTTAGTTTCTGATAGAGATACCAACACAAATCATACAATGATTTTTGCATGAGAACTTATTTTCTGAGTGACACACAGCTTAGTCGGAGCCTTCCTGCTTCTCTTAGCTGCACATCAGCTTCCCTTCAGCCCATTTTGCTGGAAGATCAAATCAATGTCAACTTTTCTTACTGATCTGGACTCCTCTAATCTGCTTCTTAGAAATATGTAGG
>NW_009745398.1:0-813 GCF_000703405.1 Apaloderma vittatum | reverse complement strand
AAAAAAAAACTCCTTCAGCATCACTGAGCGACTGCATCCGAAAAATACCGAATTCCCCTGGTATATTTTTCCCACCTGCATAGAGTATGAGCTCCTTTCTCCTGTTTTGACTCTTCTCCTGCAAACTAACCCGCCAGCGGGAGCCAGAGAAGGAGACTTTGGGAAATATTTCACATCCTGAGCGTTGTCTGAAGTCGTCGGCTCTTTCCGTGCTGGCTTTCAACGTCAGCTGCTGCGTGTGAAATGATCGAAATGGCAGGAAAAGAAAGCAGCCTCTGAAGCAGTGTTTTGAATGGATATATGTGGGGCAAACCTGCATGCGGTCAGGCCACCCGAACGAAACCTGTGCTAGTTGAAACGCAAGCCTGCGAAAGCCTGAGTAAGAGTTGCTGGAGAGTGGGACAGGAGAGACTGCTTCATAGAAGCATTTTGTGGAAAGAACTTTCCAGACCCAGGCGCGGCTTTTTGATGTGTGCAAGACATAAAGGAGTCGCGGGTCAAAGATAACGCTTAAGTTGGGGGCTTAAGGTATGGGTGGAACAGTTCTGTCATCTGTGCTGATAGAGCAGGAAGCTTTCAAGAAGGGCTTAAACACCAAGGTCCTCAAAAACACAAGACTAAACAAACCCTTGGTATTACTGCTAGTCCCAGCCTGGGTTATATCAGTTTTGACATTCGGGACGGCTGCCTCCAGTGAGCTCAGACATCCATTTGTCTTTAGGAATCTCCAGAAGCAGCGCCTGTTGGCTCTGCCTCTGAGAATACGGACGTTAGCTGGTTGAGGACTGAAGGTGGGTGCTGCCCTGCAAAAAA
>NW_009745397.1:0-812 GCF_000703405.1 Apaloderma vittatum | reverse complement strand
TCTGCCTCAGAGAATCCCTTACCAGCTTCTCCCTCAAGATTGGCTCTTCTGACCTATTTGAGCTACCCTGTCTCTCCTGAAGCTTCAGTTTGTCATCTCCTACATCTCCAGGGCAGTTTGGGTTGCCTAGATGGGAGCCACAAAGCTCCCTGAGTACAGACTCGCATACAAAATGTATGTTTTCTTCTTCTGTGGAGGCAAACCCAGCCCTTCTCAAAGCACTGCTTTCTAAAAAGCCCTTATGGAACACAAAGCTCTGATTAAAGGGAAGAAGAGTCATTTTCCATGTCTTCATTCAAGAACTGTATTACTGAGGTTTTCAATTATTACTGAGCTAATCTGACATTCCCGATGGTCTCTAACGGATGGACTTGATTTCAGTCACTCATTCAGTGCCATATAGAATTTGATTAATAAGATGTTACTTAGTGGAACACAGTTTCTCTTCTTCCCCAAGGACATTATAATTTTAGAAAGAATTTAAATATTACAAAGGATAGCTGGTAATTGGCAGGAACACTCATCACACCGCTCTGTTATTCACGGGCTTCCTCGCTGCTGTGAAAGGTCTTTCCCAAAAGATCGCTTGAGTTGGTGGTTGGAAGGGAGCAGCTGGGAAGGAGATTGCATTGGATCTCCAGTTTATCACATTTGAACAAATAGCCTGTTCAGGATCATACCCTTTTAACAACCTGTTCCTCCTGGGGTGTGCTGTTGTGAGACTGCGTGATCTGACAGATCTCCACTCTTGCATCCACTCCAGGCCAAACCGATGCATCTTCCAAGATGTTACGTACAACTTTGAAGTGACA
>NW_009745396.1:0-819 GCF_000703405.1 Apaloderma vittatum | reverse complement strand
GTTATGTGTGAAGGGTGCAGTCATTCTTTAAAGGACCCAATGACAAAAAGCTAATCAAATGACAGTTATAATGACTTCAGCCCGAAGGGAGCTGTTATAATAATTATACAACATGCAGAGGATTTTAATAGCAGGGCCTCACTCACTAAAATATGAAAGGATTGTGTCAAATGGAAGCAATTGTATTCTAAAAGATGCTAGGAAGGCACAAAGAGAAGAGCAGAAGAAAGCTGCACCAGGAATCAATTTATTTTAAGTAGTTTTGGCCCTGCGGGCTGCATAGCTTCAGCTGTTATCAGAGTTGAATATGGATTGCTTGCTGGAGTGTGTGAACAGGAAAATCAGATCCAGCCTCAGACCAAAAGTACTTGTGGAGGGTGATCAAGGTCTGCCATTGGAGTGGCTGGTGGTCTGAGTCACCATCTCTGATCTTAGGGTAGAAGATTTTAGTTTTACAAAACATTATTCAGTGAGTTATATCTCCTTTTAGCCTCACACGGATCATCTTTATATTGCCTGAAGTAGTACTTGCTATGTCCTTGAGAGATGTTCCCAAAGAAAAGGTGTCCAGAAGTGCACAGTGGAATATGGAACTAATCCGAGCATTAGTATAAAGACTTTCTTTCCTAATATCATGCTTATTTCTTAAGACAACCTTTTAGATTTTTCTCCATCTATGCAACTCTGCTGCATAAATTCACCGTTGCAGCAAAAAATAGGTGTTTTGGCAAGACAGCATAGGTAAATTCCTTGATGTTTTCTTATATAGTAAAGTCATGTTTTCTTATATCACAGAATCACACAGAATCACACAGAATC
>NW_009745395.1:0-815 GCF_000703405.1 Apaloderma vittatum | reverse complement strand
TTCCAGCCTAGGCCGTTCTATGATTCTATTTTTTAAAAAACAATTCCTGTTTAAAAATGGTGATAGAAAACCCTGGAAACATTTAGTACTACGCATGCCATTTAGGAAAAGCTCTTTTTATTGTTCACACACTACATTTGTCATCTACAAACAGTGGACAATTTGTGAACTATAAAACGTAACTCTTCCTCTTTAGAAAGCTGTGGTCATCAAGTCAGCGAATATACGATTTCCATACAAGCATGAATAATGATCAGTAAACAAAGTTATTACCTCATGAATAATTCCTGTCAAACACAGGCATTCACAAGGAATTAATTAACATAAACACTGACACATATACATTAAAATATTACAGACACATAAACACTCAAATTGGTTGAGAAATATTCACAGAAAGGTCCTGAAGTTCAGAATGAAACACAGGACCCATTCTTAGCATGAACACACACTGTGTTTATTCAGGATTTACATAAATATCAAATTATTTCAGAGAAGCTCTGAACTGACAACCCTTTTGAATAAGGAAAGAGCATTTTTTCTCACTTCCTTCATCCAGGGTGGCACTGATACAGATATAAGTGCTGTTTGGACATGGGATTTCAGGATTTCATGCAAAAGTTCACGACATGTCACTACAGTTTAGGCAGTGATATGTTACCCAGTTCTGAAGAAATTTTCTATCTTTCAATACTTAAAGGGATGCTTACAAGAAATATGGGTACAGTCTTTTTAGCAGGGTCTGTAGTGGCAGGACAAGGGGCAGATTTAGACTGGACATAATGAAAAAGTTCTTTACTATGAGGGTGGTGAAA
>NW_009745394.1:0-818 GCF_000703405.1 Apaloderma vittatum | reverse complement strand
TCAGAAGCCTGCTTCTAAAATAGCGGTAGGAAGGTGCGCTTGGGCTGTGCTTACCCACAAAGTCTCTCTCGCTAACGGCATCCATGCTGTTCAGGCTGATGGAGGCAAAGTCCAGCTCTGAAAGGAAGGAGAAGGACAGAGAAGGTCAGGCTTGGCCTGTCTGGAGCCTGAATGCCTCAGGCTGCCCCAGCGTGCAGGTGACTGAGCCCTTGAGTAGCCTCGGGAACACAAACATGCTGAAGTGTTGCACTGAGGGCGTCTTTGTCATTGGCCCCAGGCAGCCCACGTGCAGCAGAGGTGGCTCTTCCTGCTGCGACCTCCCAGGCTTTGCCCATTTCACTGCAGGACAAAGCCCTACGAAAGAAAGGCTTTGGCTCCAGGGCAGGGCATCCTGCTGCCGTAGGGAGCCAGGTATCAACGCTTCCTCCCTCCTGGGTATTCCAAGTAGTCCTGTGCTACTCAGCCCCAGGGAGACACTTACCACTGCGCAGAAGCTCTCTATCAATTTCCAGGGGGTTGCCAGCCAGAGCACCACTGCCAGGGAAGAAAGAAAGAGAAGTCGCACAAGACAGCCTCCACATCCCAACCAAAACTGCCTTCTAGGAAGCAGGGAGGGCACCTCTGCAGACTTTGCAGAGCAAAGCAAGGCCCAGCGATGACACAAACAGTAGACCTCACCTTCCCAAAGGCAAGACATTGATCCTCTTCTTCATCTCCGCCAGGCGCTCAGAATCACGGGTCAGAGCAACAGCATGGCTGGCAAGGGACATGAGAGACGAAGCACGTGAAGTCAGAAAATGTCACTCTCCTTCCCCTGC
>NW_009745393.1:0-798 GCF_000703405.1 Apaloderma vittatum | reverse complement strand
GAATTTTGGTCGTTGCCTAGTCTTCTATTGGATTAAGTCAGAATATGTCTTAAAAATGATCCAACCTGAGGAGAGGAAGGTATGTAGGTTGAAATAGAGGCTTGAGGAAACTCAGGATTAATGAGCTTAATTAGGACAACGTGTGATGAAGGGTTTGATTAGGTCATCCTCCTCCTTACATGTGTATGTGATTGAAATGTCTAATTTCTATGGTTCTTTGTCATTGCAAGGTTCATTCTGTAAAACTTTGCAGTTGCTACAGGCGGTTCCCTAAGCATAGTGTGTGTGTGTGTGTGATGGTCAGGCCAGCTTACAGCGGGGCTTGGTGCTAGAACTCCTCAGTTGTTTGGAGAGCTTGCTCCATGCTTACGTTGTTCAAAACACAGCCTGCCAAAGAACAAACACGATTACAGGCTAGTGTGAACTCTGCTTTGCTTAATTTCCTCCAAATCCAAAGTCTTTGAAGTTAGTGTGTGCTGCACACCTTGAGAAGGTGTCTCTTTGGGGAGGAGAGGTTGGTGCTGCCTCCATTTCACAGCAGAACAGAGCGGGTGGCTGTGACCTGTCGCAGTGAAAGAAGATTTCTGGGTGGGAATAGAACCTCTGACTTGTGATTTTTGTGGACTATCATTTGCATCCTTCTAAGAGTATATTTTTGGCATTTTGTTGAGGCCAAGTGACAGTGCATTTTGCATCATGTCTGTTGAAATGTTACAAATGAAGTTCTTGAATTCATAAGTAATTGTAATCTTTCCCTTTGTAGCTCGGGCCAGTCAAATCCCACCTTTTATCTCCAGA
>NW_009745392.1:0-816 GCF_000703405.1 Apaloderma vittatum | reverse complement strand
AGTTGTAGGAGGAGAGTGGAGATGAGCAAAAAAGAGGGAAAGCTACCATCTGTAGCAGGCATGATAACATTGTGCTCTTAATACCGAGCGGGGGAGGAAAGGGGTTTGCACAGAAACAGGAGTGTGCCTCATTTAAAGCCCAGCAAAGACACCAGGAGTCCATCCTGGCAAAGCAGAAGACTGTCAACAAGACAAGTTCATAACCCTGGAGTGAAGACTGAGCCCATTAGTTCTTTCAGAAACTGATGAGGCCATAGCTGACCCAAGGGGATCCTTGAGAAATCAATAGTACTTTGGTCGGCTTTTCTGCAGCACTGTACACCTGCCTGGCCCAGAAGGGCTCCAGAATCTTTCATCAGTTTTTCCTCCATACCTCATACCCACAGGTCTGAGTGGCAAAGGTCAGACATAAATATTACAGGTGAGGAAATAAAAAGATCTATAGCTGAGATTAGGAAGCAGGATTCCTGAGGGACACACAGTTTGCAAGAGCTTTCTACAACACGCCTGCAGCACAGCAGCCTCTGGGCCCTGTGCAGAGGTGTGTAACGCCGTGCCGCGGTAGCACTGGGGAGATTGGGGGTGCTCCCTGTGCTGGGGGGCTGCAGCCAGACCCACCGAGGTCTGTGCTATTTCTGCCTTTGGACCCCACAGGAGCAGAGGGCTGATGATCTTTCAAGTTGTGTTGGTGTGAATATTCACCCTTTCCCAGCCCCTGCAAGGGGGGAATGTGGGTCACGGAGAGATCGGGCACGTGTGTCCTGCTCTACACAAGCCACTTCAAGTTGATCCTGACAACCAGCAAGGCTGGTTTTA
>NW_009745391.1:0-813 GCF_000703405.1 Apaloderma vittatum | reverse complement strand
AATCCTCTGTAAGTCCAGGTGGTTTTCCTAACTTTTGGGAGGTTTCTGAAAAAGTAAAGTACTAAAAAATTTCCAGAATAAAATTCTTCCTTGCCAACACAAGTATCTACAAAATTACTAGAGAGAGGAGAATGCAAGAAAAGAGGGAGAGACATTTCCTGCAATACTGCTCCCTCTCATCTGGTAAATAGTAATATTTCAAGAGACTAAATACTACTACTGTAATGAGTAAGTGGGTGTTTTTCCCACTCCTATGGTAAGTAACAAGGGGAGATTATTTCTCTGGGCCTTGCTCTGGTGTGCCTTTAATCAGCTTAATCTAGCCCGTATTTGGGATAGTGTAATATGTTGCTGTTAAGAAAAACAGCGTGTTTCACTATGATTTCTCTCTCGCAGTGAAAAAAAGAGCAAGGACAAGGATCTCTGATTCAAGTAATAGTATTATGTCGGTGTAGTGCAGAGAAGCCTGTCTCTGTACTGTTATTTCTGGAAAACCAGATTAAAAGCTGAAGAAGGGTTATTTGAGCTATAGGTAAGAAACTTTCCAGAGTCCAGGCATTATCTTTCTGCTTGAGGAATGCTACCAGAGCAAACAGAATATGTTTCTGCATGAGTATCTTTTCGGAAAACCTAGATCCAAGCAAAAAGCTGAGCCAGCTGCTGTCAATTACCTAGTTGTTCTGTAGATGTCAGTGAAAAAATGTGCACAACTGCAGTGCGTGTTTGCCTAATGAAACTAGAATTTTATGACTCCGGAGAGCAGTATAAAAGAGTAAGCTGGAGAGCCAAATAAGGGTCAGGAATAGATCAGTC
>NW_009745390.1:0-815 GCF_000703405.1 Apaloderma vittatum | reverse complement strand
TTTTTTTTTTTTTAACCACATTCAATCTGTTTCTTTTATATGACCCTTCTTTGGAAACTCTTATTTTATTAAATAAATTGTAAGTTAATTGCAGCCATTATAATCTTCTTATATTCTTAATAGTTTAATTTTTGTTTGTGCATGCAGCTCTTGGGATTGACTGAAAAAGGACAAGCCCACATGGCCTTATGCAACATTCTCTTGATTAAGAACTGATGTCTCCTAAAATAACAATAATGGATGAAACTGAGGGCATCTGTGGAGAAAAAGCCATATGCCTGAGATGCAGTCAATGCTCAGAAGGCACCAGAAAGGTTTCTAAAGTAATGAAGGAACAGCTTTATAGTCAGGTAATTACTTAAGAGAGATGAAAACAAATTCATGTTACTGAGGCACGTCAGTCACTTGTGAGACTAAGTAGGTGTAGCAGACATGCCATTTTTGCTTGCCTTTTTTAACAGGAAGGGGGAAAAAATCGTTCTTTAGTCAGTGACAAATCACTATGAAGCACAGAAAAGATTATAGAAAAGTAGCAAGCAGCATATGTAGTGTAATTAGGAAAAGTTCTCATTGTATAGGCATAAGCCAAGTTCTACCCTTAGCGACAGCCATGAAACTCCTCTGGAGGGGAGCCAACAGGCAATTTTTAATGCCTCCAACCTGTACCTCCTGTCTCAGTCTGCAGTACTGCTTAGTCATGATAACTTTTCTCAAAACATTATTATCTTCTAAACAGCAATATTCTTGCATCCTGCATTCTGGAGTTTGCTTTCTACTGTCTCCTTGTTTTCCAACATCCTGCTTTTTATTGGCAA
>NW_009745389.1:0-817 GCF_000703405.1 Apaloderma vittatum | reverse complement strand
AAGAGCTTGCCAGAAATATGGGCTTGGGCCAAGGATTCTAAAAGTGAATTCATTAGCAACTCTCTTGAGATCAACTGTTAAATTAGAAGATGTCATTTAGAAGAGCAGTGCTTCAGACTGTGGAAGAGCTCTGAATTCAGAGTGGTCTCATATTCATACCCAGAGAAAACACACCTCAGGAAACCAGCTGCTGCCTGTTATGACCATTCCACACATCAGCAAACTACACCTGAAAATGTTATGCTAAGAAGCCAAGATCCTTTTGCCCTCTGCGGAATGGAGAAGGAATAGATTCCCTACATGATTTCTCTTTTGCTAGCAACACGTTACTGACCACTGCTCTGTAACGCAGAAACACCTTCTGAAGTACCTTTTGGCTTCTTCTGAGGCCTTGATGGCTTCTCTTCCTTTGCCTTCTGGCTTCTCATGGCCTTTCACTTCCTCATCTTCTAAGACCTTCCCAAGCAGCTAGGCAAAGAATTCAAAATCAAAGGGCCGCTTCTCTTCTACCAGATTAAAGCAAAGAAATAGGAAAGATTTAAAAGCTGGTAATTTTCCCAAGTTACTGCCTTGTAAATCACTCAGTGGTTCATGCTACGATATTAAAAAGCAAAGGTTGTATCAGTTTAAAGAAAGAATTCTTTTTGAAAATACTTTCTGGATCACTGGAGAAGGAACTAGATCTGACATCTATATGGACTGTGGTAGCTTCGTTTCAAAAAAACACAAACAGTAAAGCGGTTATGGTACTTGGCAGTTGAGAAAATCTAGGAAGCGACAAAGGCACAAACTGTACCGCAGTATCACATGAAGTACT
>NW_009745388.1:0-818 GCF_000703405.1 Apaloderma vittatum | reverse complement strand
TAACTCCCCTGGGAGATAAATTCAGCTTTCTACCTCCAGCAGACAGGATCCACTGATTCTCCTACAACTGTTTTATAATGCTTTTAACAGCAGCAGGCTCTGTTTCCTCCCTTATTGTCCCCTAAGCGTGCTCAGTGACAGCAGGAAGCACGACAACTCCTATCAATGTCAGTGAAGACTGATCTGTTGCTGGTTGTTTTTTTTTGAAATAGGCTGTAGGTAATTCTCTTGTTCTGGGATACTTACTTCTCCTTCAGGAGGAGCAAAATAAAGGCCACTTGGATCAAATTTGTAGTTTGCATTTGTAACGATTTCCGAGGAGACGAACATGTTGGGAACGCTGCGGAGCGTACGCTGATCCCAGTCGTCAGTGACTCTGCCGCCATAATTACATTCTCCGGTCATATAGCGAAGAGCATCGTACGGCACCTTCTGGAAGAAAAGAAGCAAGACGGGGATCTGAACCACAGCCTGGAGCTTCTTGGGACAGCCGCTCTGGTAGCACCGTGGTTTACCTGGACGTCCTCCAGCATTCTTACTGGAAAGGTTAAAAGCTGTTGTTTCATTCTGTTAGTTCATGCTTGTGCCATTCATCTCCTGATCCTCAACTACTTCAATAATTATCCGTCAAGTCACCCAGCATTGCTTCTTTTGAAGCTAAAAGTTTCCGTAGGAAGGCGAGGTACTCAGGGAATGCACTGAGTACCAGTATATGAAAAGCTACCAAAATTATCTCTACGTGTCTGGCTATGCATAATTCTAAAGAAATGTATGCTGTCACAGAGCCATAGCTGGGCTCATAGATTTTATTATTTTAA
>NW_009745387.1:0-795 GCF_000703405.1 Apaloderma vittatum | reverse complement strand
CTTAAATTTCTATCTTTGGCTCGTAGGGTCAAATTATCAGCTAGTAGGAGCAAATGTGACCACCTCTACCTTCTCCCACTTTCTACTGTTCTACAAAACAGGTTCCCAGTCCTAAAATAATTTTCTCAGCAAAGCTGCAATGCTTTTAAACAAACAGTAATTGAAGTGTGTAGGCAACAGGATAACATTAAACAACAGAAAGTCATGAGTTGTCCTACTGTTGGTGTTTGGATTAGCTCAGCAGTCTCACCTGAGACGTCTGAATCCAAGACTGTGAAGTGAAATTCTTCTCACAGGCTCTTGTGCTTTGGATTGTAGCTCTCCTTTATTCTGAGTTGGCTAGAAATAACACAGGGGAAAATGTACCTGCGTTTTTTCATCCTTCTCATTCTGGCTACTCTGGAATAGGTAAATGTCAAGACATTTGAAAATTAAAATTAGGAAAGGACAGTTTGCCCTCTTCTTACTCTAAATAAAACAGGAATTGTATTGCTTTGTAAAGGAGACTATGGAGGAGACCCAAGATCTATATGTGATGACTTCCAAATGTCATTCAGTTACCCCAACTGTTCCTGTGTAAGCTACATGTGAATAGTGTGGTTTCAAAGACGGAATATGCAAAATTCCTCATATACCTTCTGCAGGTAGCAGGGCTGTACAAGGAGGTTTATTGTAAATGCTGACAAATCAGTGTCTTCCAGCTGTTTTTCTTGATAGGTCTGGTACTACTGCAGTTAGGTTAGCTTCATAGATGCTGAGAGTATTGTTTCTTCTAATTCTACTCTGTGTACTTCT
>NW_009745386.1:0-811 GCF_000703405.1 Apaloderma vittatum | reverse complement strand
CCCTGGCAGAAGGTTTTGAATTTTAGTTTAAAGGCTCTGTGAGCAACCAAATGGGAGCAGTTTTTATAACACTTGTAATAAAGAGTGAGAAGCAAAATATGAAGAAACTCTGCAACTGTGATTCATCTGCTTCTCTTTTAAGCAAATTAATTACTTACTGCAGTAATTAATAGAAATAATATCTAGAAATTCTTGGTAGTTTGACCATAACCAACGCAGGGTACAGAGTTTTGTGCTGATAAAAAGCCCAAAGAATATTCAGCATCATTTTTTTTAAACCTCCATCACTTCTTCACTCTTGTTAACTGTTTTTTTTCTGTCGTAGGTCTCAACAAGAGACTTCTCTAGGCTCACTACTTGAAGTTTGCATTACGTGATCGGATTAAATAGCTTGACAGGTATAATGTAAAGGTAAAATAAATAGTAGGAGTTCATCTGCTGACTGTGGTTGTAGGCACAGCTTCCTGCCTGTGCTGATGTGTAAATACCAGATCAGGAAAGCATTTAGTAACATTTCAGTCTTAGTACCTAAAACATGGAAAAGAATTGAAAACATGAGCAGGACAAAACTCACGGATGACATATGGATGTTTTTGCTTTCCAAAGCCCTGCTCTGAGGGAGCAGCACTTAGCAAGCGTGCTTAACCTTCTGTAAGGAAATTTAAATTGGGTGTTGAATGCCAAGCAGGTACTGAACATTGTTTGGAATTCTTGCCCAAATGTGTATTTACTGCTTGGGTGTGTCGGGGCTGGATGCGTGTCTCTTGTATCTTTTTTTTGACCCTCCCGCAGAGGGTGCTCAGGCCCTGGG
>NW_009745385.1:0-792 GCF_000703405.1 Apaloderma vittatum | reverse complement strand
CCTGTTCTAGCCCTACCAATAACCCTCCTTTCAGCTCCTTCTCTTTCGTGTTTTGGAGTTGCATGTAATGGTTATCTGATTTGGAGCAAAAATTACAACTTGATTCTTGGTAGAGCTACACTAGTAAACACACCAGGGGAGAGAGTTCTCAGAACAACAGAGGGTTCTTCTGCCAGTGCCATTTGGGAAGAGCCTTTAAACAAAGGACAACATACTCACACTTGCTATTTTACATTTAGAAATGTTTTGTACTTAGTACAAAATACATTTTGTTGGTCCATCAATACATAGAAATCTAGGAAATGCATTGTCTTTTCAGTTCAGCCAACAACAACATTTCAGAAGTACATTTTTTTGTAAGCAAATATATACAAGATGTTGCACTCCTGACTTAGTACAGAAAGGGAAGCAGCACATTTTGATTCTGTATCAGGAGCTGCAATAGCATATCCCTGTTTCATGTCTAAAAGCATATACTGACTTTAGAGTGTTCAGTTCTCTCTGGAAACAACGAGCAAGTTCTAACTGAGAAAAGGAAGAATCTTCTATGGAAGAGATTTACACGTTGTCACAACTGACAAACTTTCAGTGAAAAGTACATTTGCATAGCTACAAATCCTGCAGCATAATTATTTGGTTAGAGTTTTTGCTTAAACGACTACATACGTAGGGTTATTTTGTGCTTAAAAATGCAGTTCACTCCTTACCTTCTGCTAGTTAAAGTGTATTTACCATTTCTCAAAAGAGGTGATATGTTGCTGGCAACAGGATGTGGTTGGTGCAGCACAGAAG
>NW_009745384.1:0-818 GCF_000703405.1 Apaloderma vittatum | reverse complement strand
TCAGAATGACTCCTCCAGGTCTCAGCATGAGTTCCAGTCCATCACAATACTACAGCACTAGCCAGTTGTATCATTATGGTTAATTCTTCCCTCGATTTTTTCATGCTGTTTTTTCCCCAACTGCTGCAGTAATTTTCATCTTAAGGACATTTCAGCCCTTGAACAACATTGCAGAATTTGACAACATGTCCTTTTTGAGCTGCAGCTATCCTATCTCAAGATATGGTTGCCCCAGTTGCTCATCACCTTGATACCTGAGGTCACCAACCTTACTGCTGAGCTGCTTGCATTTTGTTCAAGGTTGAGCATGGGCAACAGACTGAAAGGAAAGGAACTTGGTGACAGGGGAGAAAGAGGCAACAGCATTGCAGGCCAGAACATGTAAGCCTGTCCCTGAGACACTTTCCCATGCCACCTCTATCCACAAACAGTGGGAGAGGTGGCTTCTGGAGACACATTTGGTTATTGCATTGAAAACAGATCAGCTCCTGCACGGCCAGAAGCTGGCTGTAATGTAGGTTGTGGTGACCAATTGCTGCAGCACCACTGTCTGGCTGGGTAGTTGTGCCTAAAAGAATTATGGGAAATTTCTAATAAAGAAAGAATCAACCTAAAGTAGTGTGTTAAATCCACAACCCTCTGCTTAATCCAAAATATAAATAGCATCTTTATTTATACACACATATATATGCATATATAAATAATCACCTTTTTCAGATAGGCACACCACAGAATTTCCACATTTAAAAACCATTTTATCTTCTTTGCGAATTTTAAACCATTTTGGTTTTCATTGAGTAAAAAAAAAAAAAAACCAC
>NW_009745383.1:0-813 GCF_000703405.1 Apaloderma vittatum | reverse complement strand
CCCAGATCCCTCAGCCCTTCCTCATATGACTTGTGTTCTAAGTCCTTTGTTTTGATACCTTACATCATAATTATGAAAACTTCAGAAACCTGCCCCCTTAAACTTCCTCTGTCACAAAATGTGTCTACTGGAGGACGAAAAAATCTGTAGTGCACTGTCACTTCTACAAACTATACGATAATGAGAAAAAAAAGTATTAAAAAAAAGTATTAGGTTAAAGTGTCTCACAGTATCTCATGTACATACTTCAGTAGCCTTCCAGTGAAATCAGTCCCTGGACAAACATGAAAATACTACTTCCATATTTCAGCATATTCCTTCTGCTTGCAGCTTCATAGTATAATATGGCAACAGGAAAAAGCTGGCTACATCCAATACTGACAGTTTTCATACAGTATCCAGAGACTTACTTTCCTTATCTTCATGTGCACAAACAGCACATTTCATAGAGGCAAGCTGGAGGTGTTTGGGAATTACCTGTCCCAGGCCTCAGAGCTCTGGCGTTTGTCCAAGGGCTTTCTTGGTATGAAGAAATGAGGGATTGCTTCCCAAATCTGTGCAAACTCCTTGGCCATGCTCCCCAGCAGGTGTGACCCAGCCTCACCAACCCCAAGCTTTTGCTGAGAGCATGGCAAAACCAGGGCTGGGGTTTTCCCTGAGCCACTCAAGCATGGCTGGTGAGAAAAGGTCGTAGAATCAGAGTCATTAAGGTTGGAAAGGACCTCTAGCACCATTAAGTCCAGCTGCCAACCCAGCGCCACCATGATCACTAAGCCGTGTCCTGAAGTGCCATGTCTACACGTTTTTTAACAC
>NW_009745382.1:0-814 GCF_000703405.1 Apaloderma vittatum | reverse complement strand
CCTACAGCCCTACACCACCCTAACTCTAAACTATCTCCAAATTGCAGGTTGCAGAAGCAGTTTTGCACAAGTTGATATCAAAACATATGGATTTATTCCCATTTGCGTCACGTTGGAGCGCTGAGGTGATTAAAAAAATATATCTTGCAGGACACAGGCGTAGAGTTCCGAGCCCAGAGTTTGGCACTTCCTTCGTGGGTGGGAATGGAGGGTTGGGGGCACTCGAGCTCCCCGTTTGGTTTTGTCACTTTATTTCTCCAAAGCTGCCCAATTTGTAGGTCATCAGTGCTGCCGGGTTTGGTTTTAAATCTGATGGTCATGAGCCAAGACCCTGAACCAAAGGTCACGACGAGTTGGAGTTTTGGATGCTAGTGAACCTGAAATCTAGGCGTCAGTTGGAAATCGTGCTCTGTCGACACACAGGAGCTGTTGAATCCTTTTTCTTCACCTTGTCTTTCAAGTTCATTAATATCAGAGTGACACTTCCAGCGTATCCGTAAATCTTCGGAAGTTTTCTGCAGAGCAGACCCGTTCCAGTCTGGCTCTAACCAGATGGTCCTGCCTACCCTTCGGAAATCCCAGTGTAATTAGGGAGCTACGTCTTCTCTGATTTATTTAGGAACTGTGGGCAGGTTTGTGTGTCTTGTTAACAGGGACGAGTCAGGAGGAGAGCTGGGTCGTAGCAGCACCTGGGAGGCTGCGTTTTTTGTTGAGTTCCAACAGTGCAGACTGGGGTAAATGGAATTTAATTTTTGTTTTCCCTCTGGAGGAGGAGAAGAGCAATCTTCCCGGCTGTGGTGCTTTCAACAGGCAG
>NW_009745381.1:0-812 GCF_000703405.1 Apaloderma vittatum | reverse complement strand
ATGTGTTTTTCTTGATTCACTGGCTCCTTTCAGGCTAAGTCACAACTTCTCTGTGTTGAGTAGTTTGTTTGTGTTTTGGTATTTGTGTGGGTTTTTTCTTGCCTGATCAGAGTTAAGCAGAAAAGACAAAGTGTATTCACACTGTTTCTGAATGGAGTAGATGAAGGTGTTTTTCTTGCTACTTTTTTTCCACATAAATCTTAAGCTGTGTTTTTTGTGGTGTCTGCAAAAACTTTGGTCATGTCTTTCATCTGTGCTCTGGTAAACTTCTTTTAGGCTTTAATTGTTCTGGAAAGTCTTATATGAAATGTACAAATTACAGTAGGTGAGATCTTGCATATTTTTGTGACCCACATTTAATTCAGAGATTCAAATATTCAAGTGACCTAAAGCCTCCTGGGCTTTGTCCAAAATTAATTTTAACAAATATTTAAACCATTGTGGATGTGTCTGTGTGGTGTGTTCTATTAATGTGAAAGTTTTTAGAGCCTTGATAACAAATACCATCCTTTTTAGTCTGCCAACTTGCCTCATGTTTGTTGATGAAGAATGCATTGCCAGCCTTTGACAGCCAAAGCTCTAGTAGCGTGTTGAACAATGGTCGTTTAAAAAACAAAACAAAACTTCTCTTCACCAAACTGGCGGTTCTTCATTGTTAAAGCTTTGTGAAAATGGCAGTACGTGGAAAATGAGCTCGAAGGAGAACAAGGAGGAGGAAGAATTTTCTGTAACAGGTAATTTTGATTAATTGTTAATTTTAGTGGCATAGAGAAGAACGAGGAAAGATAGGCACTTTGTGTGTTTGTGGAAGA
>NW_009745380.1:0-816 GCF_000703405.1 Apaloderma vittatum | reverse complement strand
AAAAAAAAAAAAGAACAATTTGATTATGGAATCAATGTAGAAAGTAATTTAAAGAAAAGTAATTATCTACAAACCAATTTCTAATTGCCGGCTACAGTAGGTAATAAGTTGCATGTTCTTAATTAAAAATGTTAAGGATGATTCTAAAAAGAATTTATAGTGATGTAAGAAGGGCTAGAGGACCTGAAAATCGATGGGTTCCTGTCTGAGCTCACTGTCCCTGATGAGCCTGAAGCTGGTTTACTGCTGGTCAACATTGCTGGGGGCTGAGCATCTCCCCACGCTCCTCAGCCACGTGCTGCTCCAGACACCAGTGAGATGTGGCCTCCCTCTTTTAGACAGAAGTCTTCCCTCCGTCCTTCTATCACTGAAAACATGTAAATAATCCTCTTTTGATATTAATATTTTCAATGCTTTAATTGAAAATGAAGTAACTCCGACTCTAATTACAGTACTAGCTTCTAGTAGCAATAGGAGCCCTTCACAGTGATGAATCGAAGGGGATCACCACCCAGATGTGACCTCCTTCGTGGAGGGAATGCTTCTTTCCAAGGGGGAGCACCAGACCTATTTGGGTCTTCCCAGTTTTGTCTGTGCCAGTCTTCAGGTTAACATGATATATCAGAAGGAATTTAGTTGCAGAAGATGTTGCATGATACTGATGGGCAACTTCCCCTTTTCCTCAGGCACATGCATTTACGGAGTTCTTCAAGGACCAGTCCTAGAGCTCTCTGTTTTACGTGTGTACAGACACACGCACACCAAGTATGTCATATCTGGTAAAACATTTTAGCTCTAAATTAAATAATTGCATCA
>NW_009745379.1:0-788 GCF_000703405.1 Apaloderma vittatum | reverse complement strand
TTGTGATTGCAGTACTGCATCAGTAGTTTGGGGGCTTCCTGGTCAGAGGTTGCTCTCAAACCCTGGTGTTGGGAGCACAAATGAATGGTTCTTCTCTGGATCCATGCAGCTCCCAGTTTTGGCTTTCACAACATTCCCTGGCAGGGAGCTCTGTAGGAAGGAGTGTATCATTTTGTCTGTTATGCTTTATTGTTCTTAAATCGTGGAAGCAGTCAATGATATTTCTTGTCTGATCTCTGTCATTCCCAGTTGATCTCTGCCAGTACCGAAGTTGTCTGTACACTGTGCCTTCCGTCCAGTCTGAAAGAGGCTCCGGCTCTCCAGCGTTCCCCAGTGTGGAAACATGCCCACATCTACCACCACTTTGTTACCATCCTCTCTGCTCTCTGTAGTTCTTCCGTAAAGACTTTTCAGTGGGATATTCCATCAAATACTTTTCTGTAGACTGGGTCTACAAAAGAAGTCTATCTAAGAAGTGATTCATCTTGTTAAAAGACTTACCTTTAAAAAATCGCTCCCTTTGATAAAATGCATTTGTTGCCATGTACTAAGTGCTTTCCCTGAAAACTGTCCTTATGTTGCTGGGTCAAGCAGCCTGTGTAATTTTTTTCCAGTCTTTGAAAATGGCAATGTGCAGATTCTTGCTACTAAACCTGCATTTTTGTGTGCCAGTTATTTCAACATCCTCAGATGGAGATTATCCAGCCCCTCTGGGTTCAGTTCCTCTATCACTGGAAATTTTGTCTTTAATATAGACCTCTACCTCCTCAATTCCTTTTACCGCTCTT
>NW_009745378.1:0-815 GCF_000703405.1 Apaloderma vittatum | reverse complement strand
ACTATTTTTGCTTCATCACAGCCCTGAACAGATCACTGCTCTCAAATCACATTCCTTTCCAACTCCTGTGGTTCCACACTGAGAAACACAAAGCACGAGAACATGCAGCGTGCTCTCAAACAGCATTTGGCACTTTCTACTTGGATCAACATAAATCGAGGAAAGTGATTTCCCACATTCAAGCAAGAAAAAGCAAACTTAGGGCAATGACAAAAGCTTCCAACTCTGAAGAAAGTGAAACAGCTTCTGGGAAGAGATCAGCAGCACACAGAACTCTTCTCACAGGACGACAGCGTCGCTCTCTCGAGAAAAGAACTCTGCTGGGTTCCCTGGTGCCTGCTTTCACCCCACTCAACTTTTACCTGGCGCAACCATGATTTCGTTTTTCTTGGAGCGGATGCGCAGGAACGTGAGGTCGTTCTGGGGATCGATGTCTCGCACAGTGCTCCTCGCCTTCATGATGAAGCTGTGCATGAGGCCAGCGTACTGAATCGTCGTGGAGTTGTCCATAGTGCTCTTGATCGGAATGCCTGCAAGAAACAGGGGACAGCAAGGGTCAGCCACAGTCACGAGGGCGAGCACAATGACGCTGTCTGGCCAGAGCTTCCCCTCCCCAACGCTTCTGCCACCCGTTAAGATACGTTTTCCCCACAAAAGGCCAGGTAAAAATTCAGATCGTGGAAACCAGTGACAAGGAGAGTTCCTCAGGGCGCTGCTCTGGGTCCAGCGCTGTGCAACAGCTTTGTCAGTGACACGGGCAGCGGCATCGAGGGTGCCCTCGGTGCGTTTGCCGACAACCCCAAGCTGTGTGGGGC
>NW_009745377.1:0-810 GCF_000703405.1 Apaloderma vittatum | reverse complement strand
AAGAACAGCAGGTGCCAATTGCTACCAGGACAGTACACTGGCAGCAGTATCGCACAAACCAAGACTCCTAACCAAATACTCAGGCACTTCAGAGCTATTAGAGATCTTAACCTTGTGCACTTACACTTTCAACCTTGGATTAAAGCACCTAGAAAAGTGACAGAAGGACCAGATTAACTGAGAATTGAAAATTATTTTGTACAAATGTATTTGAGGAAGTATCATCAAATAAAAAAGAAAAATCTGTGGAATTCTGATCCAAGTTTAGCTGGAAAACACACAACTTTCAGAATACCAGGCAGCTCAAAACTGTAGAATGAATGTTCAGAGTGAAAAAAAACAGATAAAACTCATAATAAATGAGTAACCAAACTACACCTTCACAGTTGAACCACTTGCATGCTACATATCTTGGAGATAGGTGTATATTCATTTCCATATATTGTACATCACCTGAAAATAAAATGGGACATTAATCACTAATTCACTGATTAAAATAGCGTGCTCACGTTTTAATGAGCCAGCTGAAAATTTTACATCTTTCACAGTTCTGCTTTGCAAAGTGCTTCCCAAATAATTAAGTTTAAGCAACTTATTTTATTCTATCAGTGTCTTCCCGACTATCTAGCGTTGCTCATATACTCAATTTCCAGAGCATTTCAGTTCAAAATGAGATGAACAGAAGTGTGACTCACATACACCTAGGAGCAGTGAACCATTTGGCACTTCCTTCATCACAATGCACAATCACTGTACTGGATACCTCTTGTATTATTTCGTTTGATTTATAGTATAGCAAATTCTTTTTTT
>NW_009745376.1:0-804 GCF_000703405.1 Apaloderma vittatum | reverse complement strand
TGGTCTTCTGCCCTGCTTGCTTGACTTAGAGCACAATGAGATTGCCCGGTCCTGTGCTTCTAAAGGTGGTTCTTAAAAAAATTACCAGCTCTCTTGGATCCCTCTAAGGTCTCAAAAGCAGGTTCTCAGCAGACACTGCTATCTCCCTGAGCAGCTTAAAGTTTGATCTCTTGAAATCCAAGGTAGCAACTCTACTGACCATTACACCAACCAGTTCAATTTTACAATTAACCATTTCATCATCACTGTGGCCAAGACAGCCCCCTACCACCACATCTCCCACGAGTCTTCCTCTAGTCACAAACAACAAGCCTAAGGGGGCGTCTTTCCTACTTAGCTCACTGAGTACTTGTGAGATAATTCTGAAATTTCGCGGGCTTGCTCAGGTGTTCCCAGGTGTTGTCTGGCAAGTTGAAATCTCCCAGAAGGACAAGGGCAACCAATCCAGACATTTCTCCTAATCGCCATCATCTTGGCTGAGTGAACAACAGCAGATACCCACAATGACATCTCCTCCATTTCCCATCCCCCTCAGCTTCACCAACAGGCTCTCAACCACACCATCCCTAACTGTGAGGGCTGAACAAACCTCTCCCTCACACACAGCGCAACTCCTCCACCTCACCTGCCCTCATCATCCCTCCTGACCAGCCCGTAGCCCTGCATCCTCGCACTCCAGTCACGGCACTTGTTCCACCAGACCTCGCCTATGTCAACGACATCGTAGCTCTGTGAGCTGACAGACGCTGCCAGTTCTCACTATTTGTTTCTCATACTGCCTGCGCTGGTCCATAAGCATTTCAG
>NW_009745375.1:0-810 GCF_000703405.1 Apaloderma vittatum | reverse complement strand
TATCTGGTGTGATAACAATAAGAATGACCTAACATCAGTATTGGCCCAAGACAGCCCATTCCATAGGGTTTAATGGCCCATTATGGATAGTTAATAACCCAGCATTTTACTTTCAGCAATCAGATCTCACAGACAGAAGCATTCTACCTGGCATTGAGCGTTCAGAACTTATTTACCACTGGCTTTAAGTTCATTCTTAAAATTCAGCTAAGTTAGCTAATTGCTAAGTGTCCTTGCTGAGACACCCCAGTCCCAAAATACATGCCAGTTGAAGAGGACCCTGGAAGACCACTAAGTCTAAATAACTTGTTTTGCAGAAACTCTTCAAAACTATTGAAAGAGATTACCTTTATTTAGCAGCCATTGTGAAGTATACAAAAAAATAATTGAAATTTAGTGGGGTTTTTGCTACTGGTGACTAGCTTTAGGCAAATGTTAACTTCTAGATGCAGAGTTTTCAAAGAAATTAAAAACAGCCTTAAAGACTGTAAACTTTAAAACTGTAGAATACATTAACAAAACTCTAGTTTTAGTACTCTGCAATTTTAAAACAATATCCTTTAATACTAGAAACCCACCTGACTTAATGAACTATCATTTATATTTCTTTTACTCAAACTCTTTAAGCCTTTAACTCAGTTTTTAACCTGGTTCTTTCTGAATGATGTTCGCATTGAACGGCTTCTGACCTAAAAGGCATGCATTTGCAGCCCATGTAGAAACAGAAAAGCTGTTTTAGTGTAGTTAATTTTGGTGCCAGTGACCAAGTATGCACAGAGAGGTTGGTTTAACATGTGATGCTGTCTCAGC
>NW_009745374.1:0-815 GCF_000703405.1 Apaloderma vittatum | reverse complement strand
GTTCAGTTACCGGCTCAGCCCTAACCCTCAACAAATGTCTGTCTGCAACACTGCATAAATTGAAACAGCCATTTCTCCGGATCACATCATGACATATTTTGTTTCCAGATTATGTCATAGGGCACAAGCGACAAGTATCTTTTAGGATATCTTGACAAATAGCCAGGTACCTCGCAAAGTAGCGCAATAAAGATAGGAAAAATGACCCTTGAACAGCTCAGTCCCATCACTGAAAGGCACCGCGAGAGCCGGCAGAAGCGTTCTTCACCCAGACAGGAGCAAGCGGAGTGCAGCGAGGGTGATGGTTCACGTTGCAGCTCGGGCCCCCATCCTCATGGGTGTTCTCCCTGGCACGGTTTCAGTGGAAGCTGCTCTTTACCTGCTCCTCCAAGAGTTAATGCACTTCACCCCAGGCTACCTAAGCTCCAGTCAGGGCAGCTCTGCAGCCTCGAAACACCAAAATACGATGCAGTAGGAAGGAAAAAACCCGCAGCCCCAAGAACTACTGGTCCCCTGACCTCATGGCTGTCAGGCTCCGCCACACCTGTCTGTGCTGTGGTGGTTTGTGGCACTCTGCACGGCTCCCTCCGACACTACAGCTACTTCTGAACGCTCTCCTTTAGTGCCCACAACAGGGAACAAAAAACAAACAAACAAACACAAAAAACCAAACAAAACCCCCAAACCAGAGCACTTGTACACCTTTGTGCGCGAGGTGACAGTGCCCCCGCAGCACCGCGGTGACCTGGCGTGGGGGTCAGGCCGTTGTTTGCCCGTCACCGTGGTGGGACACAGGGCTCCACCGCCGCCGGGCC
>NW_009745373.1:0-804 GCF_000703405.1 Apaloderma vittatum | reverse complement strand
TCCCTGCTCCTGCTGACAGCACCATTCCCTATACAGGCCAGCGGTTTGAGGCTTCGTTAACAGGATGTTTTGGTGGAAGAATTAGATGGGAACCCACATGCCTTAAGTATTTCTAAAACCTCTGTGAAGCACTGATGTTTGTTTACTTTTTAGATCCCCCTTTCCCAGATGTAGAATTTGTGGTACTGAAAAGTCCTGCCCCCTTGCTCAGACTCCGGAAAGCAGAAGATCGGAATGGACCAATCAGGTTTGTATCTGCACTCTTCATCTTTTCAAAAAACATTCTGCAGATTTGTGTTACTTACACATTGGTACTGTTTGTGAAGTTTAGAAAACTTTAGCTGTAACTCTCAGCTTCTCACTTAGCAGAGTGATATTTGGTTTCAGATTCTTCTCTGCTTTCTGGAGCAAAATTCTGTGAGTTTTCACTGTTGATTTTATTTTTTTCCTTTATCCACAGTGAAATCACAATAGATTTTTATTGACAGATCCGAGCACAGCTCTACCCATGTGATTTTTCTTTTCCAACACACTCATGCAGTCAGTAATTTTCTTTTCCGAGGAGTCAGAGGAAATGGTGAACAATATCTGTATTTATGCATATTCTGAAGTAGTGTTTTTGTATTAGTGTATTACTTCCAAAATATATTTTATAGAAAAAGGATCTACACCTTACTAAGTACTGCTTGTAATCGAAGGAAAAGGTGATTGTAACTGAACATTACACTAAAGCAAGAAATACTTGTACTAGTCTAACAGCCCTAATAATTACTGGAATCACACAGAATCACAGAATGTCAGGGG
>NW_009745372.1:0-809 GCF_000703405.1 Apaloderma vittatum | reverse complement strand
AAGATTTGAAGTTAATAATCCATTCACAAAGTAGGTGATGCCTTCACAGAAGTATTGTGCCATTAAAATATGTCAGGAATTCTGATATAATAGTACACTAATAGAATTGTTGGTTGATAGTTTTAGCGTAACAGCTTTTTACCAAATTAGCTGTTTCCACACCACCTACAAGGAGTACTTCCTTCTGAGCATGGTTTAAATGTGACTCACTCTTTAACGCATGTAGAAATTTGGGAAAATTTGTCATTTCTTCAGCTTGTGGAGTTTGGGGATCTACCAATAGGAGGAGTAGGAGTTTTACCAGGTTGGAGCCCATTACATATTATTTTAAATTAATTGCAGAACAAAAAGAAATATTCATCTGCCTCCTGTTTTTCGTTCAGGATGTTTAGGGAAGCTCAAAGGTTCATATCTTTATTTTAATTCTGCTTGCCTATTGCATTACGAATAGCTGAAAAAGAATCAGCCTCTTCTTTTTTGGGAAGACTTATCCGGAGAAATACTGTGATAATGACGTAAAAGTCAGACTGCAGTCTGAGCTACAGATTTGTCAGGTTATAACTGAGAGGCAGAGGACATTTGGTCACGCTGTCTAATGTTTTATCATTTCTTTTCTTTGTTTTTGTTAAATCTGTCGAACTCAAAGACCCACCAAACAGTTGAGAGGACAAACTGTCTATGTGAAATAGTTAATGTCATCTCCTTCATTTCTTAAATTGAGAAATCTGTGTTAATATCTCACTGCAGCTCTCCAGTGTGAACAGGAAGCCAAGGTTTCATGTATCTAATCTCACTCAGTTACTTTTTTT
>NW_009745371.1:0-806 GCF_000703405.1 Apaloderma vittatum | reverse complement strand
TTAGACAGCCCAGGAGGTTGGGAACGCATCAGATGAGTGCACAAATAACTGGCAGCGTGTGCTGCAGCTGCTGGCTTCAGCGTGACCGCGACTGCTGTTGGAGAAGCAGGAGACCTGCCCTGCGTGCCTGTGGAGCGGGGAAAAGTGCTGCTGGGAGCAGGGGGAGACAGAGCAGGGCGGGATTTTCTCAGAGCAACGCCTCTGCTCTGCCAGCGTTTGCTGCTTGTGTATGTTTTCAGACGTGCTTCTGCAGTGGTCTTAAATCAAACGGCGATAACAGGCTACGATAAAACATCCATTTAAAGCTCGTGGAAAAGGGAGGTAGTAAGTCCTGTCTTACTCAAATTGCTGAGTAATGCTGAGGAAAGAGCTGAGCTTTATTACAGCCAGCATCCTCCTCACTTGCCTTTTTCCCAGCTACTGTATTTACTTTCTTTTTGGCCTTACCTTCTCTGGTACTGTTCTCTCCTTACTGGTTTTTAGGGTCTATATCCAAAAAGCTATTTGGGCATGTGTGGGAGTTTGGTCTCTCGGTCTCAGAATAAAGATCACCCCCAAATTTTCCCATTTTCTACTGGAAATTCTTGGGTTTCGTTTGCTCCTTGAGTGTTCACAGCTCTTTAAGTAAGTGCCTTGGAACTGTGTGGCCACACTAGCACAGGGCTCTGCATTTTGGAGAAGGAAACCTGGAGACACATCTACCAAAAGAGCTTGAGCCTGCTCAGTGTTGTGCAGAAACACTTTGGTCAGCTCAGAACATAGGGTGGGTGAGCTGCTGTTTAATTTTGTGCGAGCTGGGCAGGCGT
>NW_009745370.1:0-813 GCF_000703405.1 Apaloderma vittatum | reverse complement strand
CCTGGCTTTGGCTATTCTATCAGAGACTTCTACTTTTCAGTGGTGAACTGTTGCTGTGTATGCAATAATAATGAAAAGAGAGATGCCATTTATACAGAAAATCTGTAAGCCATGGAAGATACCAGTGCTAATCCATGCCCATCAATTCAAGACATAAACCACAAAATGCAAAACAAAACCTACTAGTTAATCAGGTAGCTCAGAGTCCTAGAGAATGTAGCATGGAATTTTCTTTTGTACATTAGCTGCTTTCAGTTATTCACTCCACTAATGTATGAATTTTTCTAATTACTTCATCATGATGAGTTTAAGGATTAGTTTTTTCCCTATCAAACTAGTCTTCTCATGACTACATCATCAAACAGTTAACAATATTTTAAATAGTACACTAGAGCAATCACTAGGGCAAAGAATTTAACAACCTGTCTTTCTAATTAAAGTCAGAAGAAAAATGCACTTGGAGCAAAATTGTAGTACAGTTCAGGACCACATTGATTATGCCTTTGAAAAATTCTCTCCTCTGAGTAAGGTTAATATAGATCTTAAATTCCTAATCTTAAAATTTTCAAAAATTAAATGACTAAAACTGCCACTCTAGTATCATCACACGGGTTTCACTAAAGAGAGGCAACAAATTGCAATGAATAGTTACTTTCAAGCCTAAAAATCATGTAAATCTTTCAATTTCTTCAAGTTATGGTGATTTTCCAGCTGAACAGAAAGTAGAGAGAAGTCAATACAATCCTACAACAGTGAGACTTAAAAAGTCTTTGAAAGTTTAATAGGTGCAAATCAAATTAAAGGATTAATGGT
>NW_009745369.1:0-811 GCF_000703405.1 Apaloderma vittatum | reverse complement strand
TATTCGTTATATCTATATAAATAATTCTACCATAACTCCATGAACAAGTTAGGGTGTCTTCTCTTTCAGCTTCTGTTCCTCAGGCAAGTAATGCTTATACTCCTCTTTTACAAACAGGTATCTTGCAACTTCCTGTGTGGATACGAGACGTCAAGAACGAAAAGCTATTTGGTAGGAATTTCAACATATGGCTTCCTGGTTTACTGTGAGTTAGAGTTAAAAATCCATAATTGCCATTCAGTTAATACCAGTTTCATAATTATTATTGAAGAAGTGCTGAAGTTGTTATTCTTGCTACAGAGAGATGGAAAGGCGACACAAAGAGGTGCTCCACCGTTAATCCCCATCGAGTGGCTGATTAATCTGCAACAAAAAGCAAGCATTTAAAAATTTCAATAGCATTTTTCAGGATACTGTGACCCCCCCCTCTTAACCATATATCCTACTTCCTGCTTAATGCTTTCCATTGTCCTTGCCTAGTGTAGGGTCTTTTATTCCCTGCTTTCCCATTGAAATGCAGCTACTCCTCATACTTAAACGATGCTTAACTGCACCGGTTAGTTCCTCCAGTTTGTGACCCTACATGAAGCCACAGAAGAATACATCAGTGCATTTGTCCGAGATCCTCAGAACTTCGAGCATAAGACTAACAAATTCCAGGAAATTTAATGCAGATCCCTTTTCAGAAACAACATCGGATGTTCCAGTACTATGCCAGGAAGATGATTCATTGATTACCATTTACTCACTGGCCACAGTGACATCTCCGTTTAGACCTGTGGAATCACAGAATGTCAGGAGTTGGAAGGGA
>NW_009745368.1:0-811 GCF_000703405.1 Apaloderma vittatum | reverse complement strand
GTGTCTTCATCATTCCTTTCTCTTCCTTCATACCTTTTTCTTTGCTGGATTTTTCCTTGTATAGGTTTCTTCTTTTCCTGTGTCTTTTTGCATTCTCACCTTCCTCCTTTGACTTTAATCCTCTCTTTTCTTTCTTCTTTTTCCCTTTCTTTACTGGTCTGTCTTTGCCCTCCCACTTTCTGCTTACATTCTTGCCTCCTCTTTTCTTGTTCCCCTTCACCAAAATATTTTCCACATAACTACACCACACTTGCCATGGACCACAGACATACCCTTTGGCAAGAGGTGTTCTGGCATGCTCTGCTAGAACAATACAGCAAGAACCTCGACACCCAGGTGCTTTAGTCTCCATGGAATATCTCTCCTTCAGCAGCATGAGCCACCTGTCACACAGCCCAACAAAAGCTATTAAGGCAACAGCACAATATTTTTACTGAGAACATTTTGATGTCAACACATCCACTCAAACAAAGCCGTTTGTGCCCCCATCTGTCCTTGCTGCCACATGCTCACCTTGTGCCTGGAAGCAGCAAGAAAGGAACACAAACAGGCAATCGTGCTTTGCTGCTCCAAACCTTAGAGGCGTTACAATCCAGGCAACGTTCAGGCGATTCAACATAAAGATATCATGACCAAACAGGAACAGAAGTACATCTGTCTCAAGCACATCCACTGTGCATGTGAGCAACTTACCTGTAGCATCATTGCATCTTCAGAAAATAAACATTTTCAGGACAGCAGAACTGGTTTTCAAGGATATTCTCCCTTAATATTATCAGCATTTCTGAGGAAGCTGGACAGAAGAAAATTA
>NW_009745367.1:0-799 GCF_000703405.1 Apaloderma vittatum | reverse complement strand
CTAGAGTTCATCCCATTTCATGGTACTGTCAAACAAAACCCTTTCTGCTCCTCCTTATCCTGCGCTCCCTCTGCCCAGCTTTTCAAAATCCTGAGTGAAGTGGTGGCTTTCTGCAATCCCTTGCTGCTTGTGTTGAGGCGTTTCTTTGGCCATCCGCTTACGTGTGGCTGCAGATTCTGGGCTGAATGGAATCTACTTATGGCCGAGCATGGATGGTAGCCCTCTTTGCCCTCCCTGGCTGCTGCTAAGAGTTCTGTCCTTGACCATGAGGGCTGGCAGCTCTGGAGAAAGGGGTAGGCAGAGAGCCTTATTTTGTTGTGTGGACAAGTTTGTGTTAAGAGTTTCAGAGGAAGAAATGGACTTCAGCTGGGAAGCCTGAAAAGAGACCAAGAAAATAAATGTTTTCCAAAACCATTGACTTACACAGACAACTGCTGTTGCATCCTCCAGCGAGTCTGCTACAGGCTCCTACTGGAGTTCTTGTCTTGTTTAGTTTCTGGGTTTCTGATTCATTTTTGTATCAGCAGCGTCTTGGCATGACTTATCACAAGTATGCATGTAACTTGTCTGAGAATTGGAGGTGCTTCTGTCTGTGGCTGTAGTATCTGTTTGCCTACCTGGGGCTCCTCTGTAAGTGAACTTACTTGAGGTGTTGACTGCATGGTGTGGATTTTTTTCCTTCTTTACTTCCACGTCATGCACATTTTGTTAAGATTGTCTAAAATATACGTGTGTGTTTTGAGGAAATTGTGGGATGCAGAGGGAAGAAATCTTTACTGAAAGGTGCTCAGGTGACACT
>NW_009745366.1:0-797 GCF_000703405.1 Apaloderma vittatum | reverse complement strand
TTTTTTTGTCTGAATTCCTTTCTCAGAGAGTATCCCTATGAAGAGCTTGAGATGCTACAATGATTACAACTCACAGGTGACCTGCACATGGAAGGAGCATTCAGAGGCTCATGCCCTCGTTGGTATGACTCTTTACCATTGGGATGATGTTATGATGTAAGTATCTGAAATGTGCTTTGCTGGATAAAAGTCAAAAGGGAAATCGGTCACAGCTTGGGATCCCAGGAACTAGCAGTCATGTTTTCAGAAAGCATGGCCACCTTTTTCTGTCATTGGGTTAAAGCAAAAGTAATACCTGCTTCTAAGGCCTCTTCTAGGAAGGGAGTAATGAAGAAGGTATGCTAGCGGAGTTATTTTTATCACCTTTAAAATTATTTCCCCATAATTTTGTTGTGAGAACATAGATACAAAATAAAATGAGTCCTATAGGTTGCTATTAGTGGCATGGGGAAGATGGTGTCAGAACAAGCGTGAGCCGGACTGTTGCTTGTAAACCTAAAAAGGAAAAGATATTCCCCCTGTTATTTTGCCCATTTAGGAGCATCAGAGAGAGTATGGTTTTGATCACTTCTGAGAAACATATGTAGGCTGTGTGTTTGTGAGATAGAGAAAACTGGTAAGTTCATCTTTGCTATCACTTTTCCTCCCAGATACTTGTCTGTTTATGACCGTATCTCTCTGTTACATCTGTTTCCATATGAATACAGAACTGAATCACCCGACTGGATCAATTGTGAGGATAAGAAAGGACAGAGAGGGAGGAATAGTCAAGGGAGAGAGGAAGGCAGGGATGGAAA
>NW_009745365.1:0-802 GCF_000703405.1 Apaloderma vittatum | reverse complement strand
ACACAACAGGCTCCAGTCCAGTGTCATTACTGGGAAAAGGGGAAATGCTGTTGCCCAGCTCACTGGCACTTTTCTCAGAAGCATCTCTCTTTCTCTTTCCTCCATTAAAACCTCTCTCACTACTTATTATCAAGCCAGCGCCCTTCCTTGAAGTCAACCCATAAAAGAACCTGATGCCTAAAGAGATCAAAATTAAATGCAGAATGAGATAATAGTTAATTCATTAGTTAGTGAGTGAAAAAAATCCAGGCATCTTTGACACCTGTCTCCCAATCATCCTGTAAAACTGAGACTGCAATTAAGTTTGCGTTCCATCCCAAAGAAAAATGAGATTTACTTTCTGAGAAAGCTTGGACAACATTTACACCACAGGTGAGGTATTTGCAATTCATTTTCTCTCTCTTTCAACAAGAAAAACAATTGTTTTGTCAGCCTTTTAATTTTCTTAATTTGTTGGGGTTTTTTTTGAAAGTCAAAAATCTCCTGGGGAGTCTATAATTCTAGCTGAAAACTTATTTGAAATTTAGTTACCGAACTGGTGAAAATGTTACTTGAGGTTTGGGATTCCAATGCTCATGAAAGCTTCTTAGATCGGAGTATAGATTTACAATTGTCAAAGCAAAAAATATTTCCTTCACTGGTGTTGCCATTGTGTGTCTCTAATTCCAAGCAGTGGTCAGGAAATGCCCCCTTCTTTATAGTTAGGAATTATTTTTCTTATTCATAATTTCACTCCATATGAAGTGAAGATACAGACTACAGAGTTTTCTGTGAGTATTTTTCAAACCTAAGTGTACCCAAC
>NW_009745364.1:0-811 GCF_000703405.1 Apaloderma vittatum | reverse complement strand
GTTCGTTCCGCGTACGGCAGAGGAACCGGAGCGATTTTGTTTCGGGGTGTGCGTAGATGCCTGCCTGAACTCTTCACCCCGCCTTTTACAAATAGGACTTAGCAGAGCAATACAGAAGGTTGTTTTTTTCTTTTCGGTGAGCCTGGGAGACTTGGAGTAAGCTGAAAACTAGGACAAGCGATTCTTAGAGAAGGGAGAAAATACACTTTTTCTTTAATTTTATTTCTTAAGAATGCCCTTGTTCTTACTGACCAGTTAATAAAATCTTACAGTGTAATTATTGCTTCTAATAATCAAGGTACTTGTCTATAGAAATAAAGGTGCAGAAGGAAAGAAAGGATTTTTTCTCTGGAGTAGTTCTAGATTCAATTTTACTAATATAATAATGAATCAAAATTTAAAATTCACTAAATTATTACTTCTTGAAGTAATTTCAGAGCAAATTTATTTTCTTATTAAATCAATTTAGCTGCTGGAGTATATTTTTATATAAACCTTTTTTTTTAATGAGCCTTGTGTCTTATATATTGTACTACTGTCTTTCAGGAAGTCTAAAGTCTACGTTACACATTTTAAACTTTTGATACCCTGCTCTTGTTTTCTTTATTGTGGTCAAGTTTATTTTTTTATGAGGCTGAGGGGTTTATGATCAGGTTAATTGTGTAACTTAGCTACAATCACACACAAAGATGTCTGGAAGTCTTCACAGTTTATATGCTAGAAAACTTATCAGGAAGGTGTTCAGAAAAAGGTATGTCACACCAGCCATTGCTAGTGTGACATGGAATAATTAATTTTCACTAGGAGAACT
>NW_009745363.1:0-812 GCF_000703405.1 Apaloderma vittatum | reverse complement strand
CCTAGATGAGATTATCTAGCACCCTGTCCAAGCACATCTTGAAAACCTCTAGTGATGGGGACCCCACCATGTCCCTGGGGAAGTTGTTCTCAATGTCAAAAATGTCTTTCTTATATGAAGATGAACCCTCTTCCAATTAAACTTTTGAGGAGCATGGAGCCAAGTAATAACCCCTGAGGGACCTCACCTGTTGCAGGCTGCCCTGTAAAACCCATCAAACATTGTCCTGGCATGCGGCCTGTGAGCCAATTTCCCACCCACCTCACACATCACCCCTCCGGTCCGTATCTGTCCAGTTTGTCCAGGAGGAGGCTGTGGGAAACAGCGTCAAATGCTTTGCTGAAGTCCAGGTAAACAACATCCCCCGCTCTCCCCGTGGAGACAGAAATGGTTATTTTGATTTAGAAGGTGGTCAAGTCAGTCTGGCACGATTTGGTAAATCCGAGCTGGCTTCTCCAAATCACCTGCTTCCCTTTGCTTTGTGACAGTTCATAGGAAGAGTTGCTCCGCTACTTTCCCAGGGCCTGGAGTAAGTCTAATGGGCTTGTAGTTTCCTGTGTCCTCTTTTGGGCCCTCCTTGTAGAGAGCTCTGACATTTGTCCTCTTCCAATGGCAGGGACAGGCCCTCATCTCCAGCACTTTCCAGGGATCTTAGGCAGCGACTTTGCACCAATGTCTGCCGCTGCCCTTGACACCCGGGGGCAGATTCTCTCCTCATCCTTTCTCATGCACAATCTCCAGTTAGCCACACTTTTAAGCGCTACACACCCAGGCACGCAGATCCCCCCACGCCAGAGGCAGCTAGTGAGGAA
>NW_009745362.1:0-812 GCF_000703405.1 Apaloderma vittatum | reverse complement strand
CCCAGGTCCCTCTCTGCTGGACCGCTCTCCAATATCAACTGACTTGTACATCTGACATTCATGAAAATCTTAATGGTCAAATAAGGCTTCAATTTACTGGCTTTCTCTAGCCCCAAAATAGCCTAGGACCTGTTCTGCAATGTGGAGACCCTCAGCTGATTTCCACACACATTCATTCACACCAATGGGGCCATGTTCTGCCGCCATCCATGCTTTCCGTGGCCCAAGAAGTCGGGGAAGGGACTGGCACAAATGGTTGATAAAGGGAAATACACAGCCCCTGAATTTCCCCGAGACAACCACTTTCTTTCTCCAAAGCATCCATGTGAAACAGTTCAGCTGGCTCCTCTGTTCAAAAAGGTAAACATCTGTCTGGAGAAAGCCTCTGCTGGTTCCCCTTCTCCAGCAGCCTTGCAGGCATTCTCCTCCTGACACACAGGCCCACAGGGAGGACTCGGGTCCAACAGCAGCGAGGGCTTCTCTTGCTCTCACCACCACGCTAATCACATTATAATCTTTTAAGCTCAGAAAAGCTTAGATTGTGTTGTTTTCCAATATGACCCCTGCTGGGGGCAGGCGGAGAGGGGCTCATGGGATGCAGCGTATTTTCCAATGAAATTCTAGCTCCCTGAGCCTTGCTAGGCTCTGTCAGATTTCTCTGCAGATTTGCCTGCAACCAGAGATCTTGGCCATGTTCACAAGCATGCTAGAAATCGGCTGTATATCACCTCAGTGCCTTTACCAGCCTCAGTTCTGGGCAGTCCTGGGAAGACCACAGCCTCAGCTGTATATCAGCACGGCTAAAGGAAGAG
>NW_009745361.1:0-809 GCF_000703405.1 Apaloderma vittatum | reverse complement strand
AAAAAAAGGAAAACAAATCCAAGCATCAGCAGTAGAAAATCAAGCCCAGTGTGAGTTATAGGGCTGTAATTCAGTGAACTCTTTATAAAGGGTAACAGCTTCAATTAGTATCTAATTGCTTTAAAAAATCCTAAGGCGTACACTGTAATAAGCCATTAAAATGGGAAAAATTAATATATGTTGAGGTTGTTCAGCCAGGTCAAGAACTGGAGGTTGCTTATGTAACGCTGATCTCTTTCCCACCGTGACAGTACTTTATATCATGCATTTACTTAGGTCCTCTCATTCTGTTTCTCAGTAAAATTTTAGAACTATGTAAGGTAAGTACAGGTGTGGCACTTCAGCATCCTGAACTCTACGTTTCAGAATAGATCCAATGGTCAGACTGTCCTAATGTGGGTTCAAGGGGGTGGAATTAACTGAAGTGACAGACAGAGATGAGACAAGATTGAGGTTTGGATGGAAGGGAGAGAAGCTCTGGCTCTGAAAAAGGTCATTTTGGCATCTGCAGGAGTTACTGTTAGTAACCACTAAACTGTAGTGGTCTGTCTGTCTAATGCTGCCTTGATTAGATGAGGAAGAATGTGACTGTTATATACAAACCTGTTCAATCTCTCTGAGGTGAGTTTAAAGTTTAGCTCCTGAAAAACAAAGATGTTTCCTTGCTGAAGCCCTCAGCAGTAGGTAAAGTATTGATTGGACATCAAGATTTCTCTCTCTAAGAGGACATCTACTAATTGCCAGGCAGCAGACAGCTTCTGTGGCTTTCACATGTTAAAGAGCAAACTAAATTATTTTACAAACAAAAT
>NW_009745360.1:0-809 GCF_000703405.1 Apaloderma vittatum | reverse complement strand
TTCTCTTTCAGTGTGAATGCTACTTATGGAGGCAGAAATGGCTAAAGATTGTAAGGACCTGTGAAGGATGAGCAGGTCGCAAAGGATGATTGGAGGCTACTTGAAGCACACAGTCCTATTACAGAGAGGGGGAAGTCGAGAACTGACAGACCTGTAAGGTGTTTCCCACCCTGCAGAGCTGTGAGAGAGGAAGTGTATGCTCACAGACAGCGCTTTGTTTCCCCAGAGCTGCAGCCCTCAGTAGCAAGAAGGGCTCAAGGAAGTGAAGCGGAGCAGCGGGAACCCCGGCTACGGCAGCAGAAGGCTTTCTCTTCCCAGCGGTGCCTGGAAGAGCCCGGCCAGGTGGCTGAGCTCACATGCTGCTGCACAGGAGCAGCACTGCCAGCTCCCGCGGTGTGCCAGCACCAGGGTCTCCCATCCAGTTTTCCTCCTCAACAGAGAGGCGAGGACAGGCGGGGAGCCTGAGTCACCGAGTGGGTGATAAAAAGCCCCCCTGAATCCACGTCTCCACAAAACACTTGCCGGATTCATCAGCAGCTGAGTGTGGAAACATCTCAGTGGGGCCCATGTTGCCCAGCAAAGCCTTGTGCAGAGTGTTTGTTCAAACAAGCTAATTTATTGGCTTCTTTGTGGTCACACTGACTGTGGTACCAGAGGTCTCTGCTACAAGCCTCCTTACAGCTGCTTCTTCCACTGCAACCTTATTTTACTGAATGCCTGGAAGCCAGCCGGACCATGGTCCTTACCACATGAAGATCCATTTCTACGGAAGAATCTAAACTACGCAGGAAAAATTTCTTAGCTACCTT
>NW_009745359.1:0-799 GCF_000703405.1 Apaloderma vittatum | reverse complement strand
GAATATCTCACTCCCTGGTTATAAAATGAACTTAAATAAAGATCAGTGAAAGATTGAATTTGCTTCCTGTGGTCTACTATACTTGAAAACTACCTTTTTTCTGGTATTATTGTTTTTTTACAGTCCCCTAAAATGTGCTAAGTAACAAAAATAAAGGAGGTTAGTAGTGGGCGGCCACATGTCTTGTCATTAAAAGCCAATCAGTTCAGTTCGTTAACAATTTCACCATTCTTGATTCTCACTGGGTTTTTACAAAGCACCTAAAACTTGGTCATCTTTTGCTGGGAGGGCTCTGGCAAAGTGACCCTTCAGCCAGCCAGCTGAGGCAAAGTGTCAGAGATTTTGGAGAGGTGTATTAGTAATCTCTAAAAAATCTTGCTTTTAATCTGCCAGGCCTGCATGAGGCTTATTTTGTTCATAAGTTCTTCTTATTTGCAAACATATTGTAAACCAACATGCTCCTATGTTAAAGACTTCCATAGTAACTTTATTAAACGTGCTACAGAAGGATGAGATTGCCCGAAGATGCTGTGAATTATTTTATCTTGGCAGCAAGTGTTATAAATCATATACAAAGTATTATAAGACTGTTCTCTGTCAGGAGCTTGATGCAGGATGAGATTTTATGGGAAATCATGCTAATAGTGAGGTAATTGCCGAGTTAGAGGAAAGGCTTACAGCTGCTGAGAGCTGGCTGCAGTCAGAACTGAGCTGGACTGTCAGAGGAGCTGAAGGGAATCAGACACACAAATCCCACTGATACGTAGAGGATTTAGGGTGTCTGAAACTCCAGTAAAAA
>NW_009745358.1:0-803 GCF_000703405.1 Apaloderma vittatum | reverse complement strand
TGCTGAACCACTTGTACCCCTGCTTATGAAGGTGGAACATCCAGCGGCACTGACCTTTCTCTGAGACCGTCTGTGAGACGGAACAGCCAGACCTCGCAGGGCAGCCATCTGTATTAGAAAATGTCAATAGTTATCTTGCTGTTAGATTCAGAGTCTATGTTGCATGTTCTTTAATCAGTATTAGACATGACATACGTCAATGTAGTATCTTTGACGCCCAGATTCAAAAGCTTTACTTTGAAAATACTACAACACAAATCATACATCTAAATGTTTATCATTTTAAACATGAGGTGATCATGCTTTGAAAATGTCAGAACGATCTGTATCTTGTTTTCTTTCATCTTGTCTCTTTAAAAAAGTTCTAGCTACAATGTTTTCTCACGGTAGATCTTTTTTGGGTATATCTTTCACAACTACAGCTGTTATGTTTTTGGAAATAATCTTTGTATGTTGTTCTTTTACTTTTATCCCTATAAAACTCATTAAAAAATACATTAATTTCGTAAGATATCATTATTCAGGATGCGTCTACTTTTTCAGTCACTGGAGCATTATATAGATACTTCAGGTTTTATAGACACTAGTTTGAAAAAGTCACAACATTGCCTACAGAGGAAAAGTCGCTCCACTTCAAATATATGCTCTGTGTTGATATTCAGGTACTTATAATACAGGCCATAACCTATAGATTTAGGTCAAGTGTTTAGGAAAAGAAACAGTGATAAGTATTGAAAAAGCTGAAACATCTATTGGAAAGTTTTAATACAATCATTATTTTAAAAAAAGGAAAAGATAATGTT
>NW_009745357.1:0-804 GCF_000703405.1 Apaloderma vittatum | reverse complement strand
CTTTCCCTAATATAGGTGGAAACATATTTTAATCAAATTCCTGCGCTGGATCTGAAAATCACAGTCCTTCAGGGGATCTGAGAGCATTCAGACATTACAAGATTTGTTTAAAGTTGAGGAGTCTTTTTTTTATGTTGTATTTTAAGATTAATAGAAAATTTTATACTTTTTGCTAGGGTATATCTAAAGCTTGACAGTAGCTCCAACACCTCTGAATAATCAGAATACTTTACAATTCTCTGGTAATATGCGTGCTTCTCTAGTTGTCTTTTCACCAAATAGAATGAATTATCAAACTTTTTCTTTTTTTATAAAGACAATACCTTCTTTTTGACTTCATCTGCTGGCACAGCGTGCTGAAGGTAGATGTCCTTTAAGGCAAAAAATGAGGATTTTGGAAAAAGCTTGCTTTAAAGAGCTTGCTTTGAAAAGGACTTGTCTTCAAGTATACTTTGTAACCGAATTGTGCTTAAAAGAGCACTCTGCTGGGTTGCAAAGGGATGATTGCAAACTTTAGTATTCCAGAGTTCCTCACTTGGCATTCATAGCTCATGGATTTTTTGTTTCTGCCGGAGCCAAATGCCAGGCTTCAGCTGATGTGAAATTTATTGGCCAATAGTTATATTGAACTGAGTACTTTCTCATTCTCAGGTCAGATATAGTTTAGCACTAAATCTCTCCTGTGAAATGTTAGAACAACTAGAGTATATGATTGAAGTTACTAAAAATAAGCCTAAGAATACAATCATATCAAACTGGACCCAACAGCTTTCTGAAATATTGTTGTTGTTGTTCTTTTTTTTT
>NW_009745356.1:0-810 GCF_000703405.1 Apaloderma vittatum | reverse complement strand
GAAGCGAAGCTGTTTTGTTTCCGCGCGAGCGATGTTGCACAACACAGATACCTGCAGATTCCATTTCCATTCCCATGTACTCTCTATCTGTAAGGATGACCTTTGTAGAGTCGTTATTTCTGTAGAATTTGTTTATCTGTAACAAACTTTGTAGATTCTGTGAAATGTTATTTTAACGAAATCACTCGAGTCTTTAATAGCAAAGCATCGATATTCACTGAAGTCGGTATCTTAAGAGTTTTTGGACGTTGACTAGAAGCTCTTGACACTAACGAAGTAGTGTTAAATATCCCTGGCGATGTTCCACTGGGGCATTACTGTATTATGACTTGATGTTGCCGCATAGACTTTGAGATATATGATATTTTGGGGGTTTTGTCGTTCGGCCTATGTTCTCCTGCCTAGTGTGAAACCTGTAAAGCTTGGTTACCCTGTACATAGCTAGCTTACCGTCGACTAGTTAGCGCGTACCTAGCCTTGCCTGTAATATTTTAGCTTTCTCCTGAATGTGTGTGATGGTAGAAACATATAATTTTTGTACATTATATTTACTGAGATGTTGCCTTTTTTTATTTTACAAAATACTTCGGGATCCAGATGTGTTTTTTTGCTTCCGTGACGGATTAATTTGGAAAGGTTTTTAAAAACGACATTCCACTGATTTGAACTTTTTTGCTTGAGGTTGACTTCAATAAAATCGTTCTGAATGTTCCAACGATGAACGGGCTCAGGCTTTTTCCCCCCTTCCTTCCTGCTCCGTCTCGGCAGCCACCGGGGCGGTCCGGCCGGGTCCCCCCGCCCCGCCTCCCC
>NW_009745355.1:0-806 GCF_000703405.1 Apaloderma vittatum | reverse complement strand
GGAAGACCACCCTGGCAGTGGACTGTAGCAGCCTGCTGCCCTGCTTTCCCCATCAATGTCCATCAGTGTGATGCATCCAGCAGATTAGTAACTCCTCACTTAAAAATTCAAAATACTTTTAGTACTATTCCCTGTTTAGTATTATTCTCAAAATTCAGTTTAACATTGTTAAAAGCCTAACCTCGTTTCTCTCCATAGATAACATGCCAAGAGATTTAAATTGCCTGAGCAGGGCGTTACACTGGATGTTCACAGGAAATCCCTTCCATTTGCAGTTCTGCAGCTCCATGAAATGGACGAATTGCCAGTAAAAATGAAGTAAGCACTACAGAGATGTTATAAACTGATCCTCAGGTTTCATGCTCTTTTTTAATAGCATTACCTGTGTCTACAGAAATGGGAGCAGAAGTAACATCCAGCTGGGAAGTTGTTCAAGCTGTTGTGAAATCCAGCTGTTACTGTGGGCTGGGAGCAGTTCCACTTTCAAATGTCTCTTTAAGAGATTCAGTTTTTCAAGGTGTTGAGCATCTTCAACCCCCATTTCCATTACCTGGATCGGGACCCAAAATGCATTCATATTTGTTGTCTCTAAAAATGCTTTATAAACTTACCAAAAAAAAAGAGGAAGGCCTTTGATTAGACAGCTGTTTAAGAAACCAACCAAATACTAAATCCTTCAGTAAAAAGTACTGCAAGCCCTCTTATCTAGGATCATCCAGAGCCAGAAACACAACAAAGCTTTAAAATGCTTTGGAACTTGAAAACTCATTTACTTCCATAGGAATGCATGCTTGTGCCAAACAGTA
>NW_009745354.1:0-798 GCF_000703405.1 Apaloderma vittatum | reverse complement strand
GGAATGCCTGGGGAAAAGAATGTTGAATATTCCGTGCTGTTTTCAAATCCCATTTTTCTCCAGTTCCCCAAGAAATTATCCAATAAAGGTGTGTGCAGGCAACATGAAGGCAGGATTCCCTGTTTTGCAGAGAGATGGACAGTCTTGCCAAACTCTGTGCAGTGGGAAAACTGTCTGACCTTTGAATATTATAATGTAACCAAAAATATCAGCAGATCTTTTGCACTGCAGATACAAATGCTTTCTCGTTTGGGTTTCTGACATCAGTTAATTTAATTTGGTTCTCTGCTTTGTAAGGCTGGTGCTCCTTTGTTAAAGTTGGCAGGCAGTGAAGTTTATGAACGGTGATAACAGCACACGCTGTGGAGGGTCAGTGTGAAATACTTTGACTCCATAGTAAGAGATCAGCTCATAGTCTTTCTTCCTCTTTGCTTCATGAAAGAAATCTGTAAACTTCTGTGAAAGACTATCACAAACAGACCAAAGAAACTCAAGGCAGGTAACGCAAAGCTCACTCCCGCATACTGCGTAACTCACACGGAGAAGCCGTGGCTATGGCTCCAAGACCGTGTTAGATTGTCACCCGTGTAGGAAAAAGGAAGTGATCAGAGATGGAAGTAAGTTGGTTCCTTTTTTCAGATGCCTAATTTTTCCAACGGCATTGTCTAAAGCCAAGTACGCTACTTGGAAGAGCTGAGAGCTGTTCTGTTGGTTTTAGCCATTAAATCTTTTCAAGTTTTAGGCCAGGAGTTTGATGATCTTTGAGTTTATAGTTTTCTCCAGAAAGAGAAATGTGTG
>NW_009745353.1:0-809 GCF_000703405.1 Apaloderma vittatum | reverse complement strand
TTGTGAAAAGCACGAATTCTGTGCTATGGATTCTACAGAATGCTAATTAATTATGATGAATTGATTTTTATTTTTTTCGTGTAGACTAAAACTATTCCACTTAAGGTGAAAATGTGGAGTTTACTACTGACATTAAAGAAAGAAAGAAAGGAAGAAGAGATCTGCTTTTGATGTGCCAACTTTAAAGGAATTTTACCTATGGAGCAATTAAGCAGTAATGACTGTACAGCTCGACTCCTTTCCCTCCTGCCCTTCCCCTGGGGACTCGTAATACCCTGTAGAAAGGGAATCTTGGCTGGTGTGTTACTCTTATTAAGGTGGTTTGATGGAACTTTAAGGCTACATTTACAGCATCTTAAAATCCCGCTACTGCCATATCGGTGTAAAGCAGGGCACTGGGAACTACAGTGCTAAAATCACACTTCTTGTGAATAGTTTATCGACCACTGCCCATTTTTACAGAGGGGAAATGGGAATAAAGAAAAGTGACCTTTTCTCCGGCTCAAGGCAGGTACTGAAGAAAATACAGAATGGTCACCTAGGAGTCTAGTGTGCTGTTTCTTAAGTCATATGACTTTTCCAGAAAAACTTGAAGTCTCTCTGCTGAAGTGCTCTATAACCCATACCTATATATAGCCCATTAAGAATATTTCAGTACCAGTATAGGGTATTTGAGAAACCAAGCATTTTTCAAGGGGAAAAAGAAAAAGTTTTGCAACTGTTCTACCAGCAATATTTATCATCTTGGGCATTTTTTCCTTTCAGTATGTTTCCCTATATAAAAATTTGTTGTTCTGATTATATATGAT
>NW_009745352.1:0-798 GCF_000703405.1 Apaloderma vittatum | reverse complement strand
TATGAACCAATAAAGATAGAGGAAGTCTTGTACCTATGACATACTGAAAATTCATGAAAACAAGATTGTAGTCCCACTAATTAGGAGGAAGAAGGGACCAGTGCTATGACCATCCAATGCCTCCTGAGGTCTTCACCAGAATTCTGATGACTTATTGTTAACACATACAACCCCACTCCATCCTGCTTGAGCATAGGTACAAGCTATCAATCCCCAGGAACCAGGAACCCTGGAAGAGTAAGTCATACAGCAGAGAAAAGTAAGAGGCTTTTTCTAAGGAAGATTCTGAGTGTATGAGGGGGTTTCTGTATTGTATTGGACCATAAGCATCCATACCACTGTGATTGGACTAAGAATATGTTTGCTGAATTTGGATTCTTCAGCTATGATATTTGTTAGACTAACAATAAACATTTTTCTCCATATGTTCCCTATGGATCCAAAATGAGATTCTCAATATAACAGCAGAGACCACAGAAACACCACATATCAACAGGGCTGCTCTCTGAATGCAAATGCAGTTACTGCAGCTAACTGGCTGGATCCTTCCAGTGGCTAAAGCTCAACAGCTTTTACTGTGCTGAAGAACTGCCTGCAGGCACAGTATTTCAAGAAAGAAGCATGCAGAGAGCTACTGAGTCAGACATTATACACAAAATCCACGAGAAACATCCTGGGAAGGCAGGAACTGCCTAGGATTTTCCAGCAGTGACCCAGAAAAGTAAGGCGAGAGCAGAGGTATGGTAGGAAAGAAGCAGTGTTTTCACAGAATCATAGAATGGTTTGGGCTGTAAGGGA
>NW_009745351.1:0-783 GCF_000703405.1 Apaloderma vittatum | reverse complement strand
AAAATAAAATAAATTTCACTAATGAAAACCAGAAAAGGTATGTCTGAATGCAATAATTAAAGTAACTAGTAGTGCAGGGAATCGAGACAAGGCAGTGCCAATGAAGGATGAAAAATGTATGTTTTGCTAGTGAAGAAAGGGAGTCTTAGAAATGAAGGTAGGGGACGACACAATTAAGCAGTGAGGTAGGTGATTTTTTGTGTATTATTTTGAACAGGCTTTACAGAGGTTTGCAGTTAAAAGGTTTGAGAGGTAAAGGGCTGAACAGCATAAGCACAAGATGACAAATAGCTAGGCAGTAAAGAGGTTTGGATGTGTTATAAAGGAAGAAGCTACAAAAATGAAACACTGGTAGCAAATACTAGGTTGTTTCTTTATAACTGTCTCAGAAGATGACAATGCAGTCACCAAAAAACTATAGCTGCTATTTTATGCTACTGGCTGAAGAAATACTTAAGAGTTGTCAGAAAGAGATTGAGCCAAAGAAAGAAAAGTTAACAACAGAAAACTGGATAATTAAGAGTGATTATTGTAAAGATTTAAAGATGAAGTAGCATCAGTTCCTTATTGATAGGGCATAAAGGAAAAGACCACCGGTGTTTGTGGGCTGTCAAGTATCTACAAAGAGGAGAAACCACCAAATTAAATACTGACAGGCTGGGAGGAAATCGTTGAAGTACATGGGCATGCAACAGAAGACAGAATTTCAAGATTTAAGAAGTGGTGTAACATGCTAATTAGGACAAAGCCAATCAGAAGCTAAGATATTTGGCAAAGCTAAAA
>NW_009745350.1:0-799 GCF_000703405.1 Apaloderma vittatum | reverse complement strand
GCTTGTTTTTCCTCTCCGAAAGTACTGGCAACAGGAGAAAAAAAGCTCTTGGCAAAATTCTACTCTTTGGATTGCCAGTGTCTTGTACATGGACTCCTTCAAAATGAAAGTAACTGTCTTGTATAGATCAGTGATTTATTTGTTTCCTCCCAGTTATCAGCAGCGTTCAATGCTCAGCACTTCCTTACCCATCGTTCCTCTTCAGATGCATTGCCTGAACATACAGATAGAACTGATTTAACTCCTTTACACAGCCACAGCTCTAGCATGTGAGACTGTGCTAATGGCGAGGAGGAGCGAACGGGCCTGCAGCCCTGTTCCTTCTTCCAATGAACCCAAACGTGCAACTTTTGTGTGAAGGTCTAAAATCTTTTAATGAAGGTACCAGCTCATCTGTTCGTGAATCGAGCCTTCAGATGAGTGTTAGTGCTCTGTAGGCGCCAAGAAAAGAACTTTGCCTATTCCAAAGGAATGCCCAAGCTCTGTTTCTTGCAGAGCTCAAACAAAGCGAAAAGCCTTTCTGTGAAGCAGCAGATGGAGAATAGTGGGTAATGATGGGTGAATAAATATGCTCAGCATCCTGCTTTTCTTCAGAATTCCTATGTAGAGTAGACTGTAGTGAATATTGGCACTTCCATCTGCAGATCGCTTCCTCCAGTCTTGGAAAGCCGTGTTGTCTGAGCCCTGGAGCTGCCCAAAGAGGGTTTGGGCTTGACCTGGTGTGCAGGTATGATTTAAAAACGCAGGGTTTGTTTTATTGCTCTGTGCCAAAAGTGTCAGGAGTGGAAGAGTATAGCTC
>NW_009745349.1:0-809 GCF_000703405.1 Apaloderma vittatum | reverse complement strand
CCCGTCCAGCCTGGCCTGGGACGCTTCCAGGAAGGGGCCGTCCGCAGTTTCTCTGGACAACCTCTGCCAGTGTGTCACCACCAGGAGGTTTGTAGAGGTAGGTGGGATGACATCTTGTTGCAGCGATGGCAAAGGCAACGTGGGCGTGCGTGGCCTCTTTGCGTGTGCGGTCCCACCGGCGTTCCCAGGCATCAGAGCTGCCTGTAAAGGCTACGCCTCTAGCAGAAATAAGTGCTAGCGAAAACACAAGTGATTAACGTCTTCACCCCGGCTTTACAGCTCTGACTTACGTTTGTCTCCTTTTGACATGCTATGAAGGCTCAAGCTCATGGAGATTGCAGACTTTGGGCTATTAGTCACAGCTATCAGGGGTTACATTTGTCCTCCAGTCATTAAGAAGAGCAAGTGTCTCCTTTTAATTGTAAAAGGCACTGTCAGCTGCTCAGTTTGCAGGCAAACAGCAAGGCAAGGACTGGCACGCGTCACTCCCGGGGCTGTAATTGCCTGAGATGTTTCTTTTTGCATTGCCCACCTCCTCTTTCTGGATTTTCTTCTTTCCTTTTGTGTTGAGGAAAGTGGGCAAGCACAGCTTTTCATGGCAAAGCTGCTCCAGCGGAAGCGCTGTCAAATCCCGAGAGAAAAGTAGGGCACGTCCCCTTCGTCTTTTGTCGCTGTAAGCGGGGTTCTGAATAAGGACGATGAGTAAAACAACTGTGATTTTCAAACCAATCTTAACAGTAATAGGATGTCTTTTTCTCCTTTCATGTGGATGAATTTCTACTCCGATAACGTTACAAACACGAAACTAT
>NW_009745348.1:0-808 GCF_000703405.1 Apaloderma vittatum | reverse complement strand
AATAATAATAATAATAATAAATAATATTTATCTGCCATCAGAAGCATCTCAGAATTTCTGTTTTATTTCCTTTAGATTTTCCAAGTCTGTGGTTTCATCTTTGACGCTATTACCCAAATTTACATGTTTAGCAGCATCCGCGCTCGAAAGCAAAAAGACTGAATATGAATGGTTGGATAACTGTTTCCTCGGTGATTCTAGCGCTGATCCTTTAAATTTGTGGAGTACCACCTGAATGAGGATATAATGGATCTAAGGTGCTTCATGGTAATTACATATAAAAATCTGCATGGCCAGATGGCGTACGCAGCGAGTCCACGAACAAAGACTCTTTTCCTTCACCTCTAGTTGTAAAAAAGCCCAAACCAAACCGAATTAATACAGTCTGAGGGGACAGTCAGGCCCTCTACCCATCACTTTGCCCACTTTTGTTTCTTATAAATTCCCTTTATTCCACTTTTTTTTCTTATAAATCCTCAAAGATTGGGTCTTGTCTTGCTCAGTAGTAATTGGTGTGGCTTATTTGGCTTCTGCTGGTTATTTTAACACGGTGTTTGGAGCAGGGGAAAGGGAAGCCCAACAATATCTGTCTATATACACACACGTGGATGGATGGACGTTTAATTTTATCTTGCAGCTCTTTGAGGTCTTGAATGAGTTATTTTTGTACACGAGTTGTGATCTATTTTGTTTTGTTAGCTCGATGTGGTTTTTCTTCTGTTTGCTGTGTGGTGGGCTCCTCTAACATCTGCTTCATGCCAACTCAGGAAAATAAATTAATTCCTGGAAGACAGGATGTTCAGAAACC
>NW_009745347.1:0-795 GCF_000703405.1 Apaloderma vittatum | reverse complement strand
CTAGGCCAGTCTATGATTCTATGATCCTATGTTAATTCAGAAAACCCTATCTGGACTCACAGACTTACCTTGTTATAGACTTCTGCTAGAAGCAGCAGTATATATATTTGTCTTCGCGTAAGTGAAATCTAACACCTATGCATAGGAAGGTCTGGAGACCAAGCCAGAACATCTTTTACGATGTAGAAATAAACGGGAGCTGTCCGCCTTACGTGGACTTCGAGTGACATCTGGTGACCTGAAGAAGCAGTGCAGGTAACGCGCTACAGAGACATTGATCTGCATTAAGAGAACTGCACAAGCTCTTGAGCAATTTTCTCCCCCTCCATTAAATATGTTAAGAAATAGTAATATAAAGACTTTAACAGAAATCCTTGCAATTTGCAATAAATTTAACCTCCTTACTCACAAATCAAGCATCTGTGATGAAATTTGTTTCAGTGAAGATCCACCTTTCCACCGAGCCATCCTACTACGTTCAGTTGCTCCCACTGTGTGGGAAAAAAAAAAAGAAAAAAAAAAGTCATGACTTAATTGCAATTGTTCTTATTCAAATTGATAAAATTAATCCAGCACAAACGGCTCAGTGAACATTGTTCTTTTGGTTTAGGAAAGGCTTTTTTTATCTCAGGCTGACATTTCTGACTGATTTCAGCTGAGCCGCTGGAAAGCCTCTGTGCTGCCGCTTGGCACAATAAGTGCTAACAGAGAAACTGCTTCACAGACATCACACCCTCCCTGACCAAGGGAGGTATTACACAAGCCAGAATCATAGAATCATAGAACAATTCAGGT
>NW_009745346.1:0-807 GCF_000703405.1 Apaloderma vittatum | reverse complement strand
CGCACTCAAACCACTGAGCTAACTGGCCCCTGTGCAGGTGCTGGCGCTGACCACCCCGAGGTGAATACCGCAGGGCTTGGATTGTCTGGGACAACCTCACAACCGGCTTACAATGAAAAAAGCATCCTGGAGCAGCCTGGCGAGCTGTGCTCGGGCGGTGCTTGGGCCTGATGCTTCTGGACGAGAGAAGCGGGGCAAGCCGTGGTTGCAGCTTGTGACACTGCACAGCTGAGAAGGGAAGAGGAGGATGAAGCAGGTGGGAGAGATTATTTTTGGGTTTTTTTAATATTTTTCAGCCTGCTTCATTGTCCTCGATAAGTCACCACTTCCCAACTGCTGGCTGCCTCCTGGTTACTTGCCCTTCTTGTTGCCTCCTGACCATGCCTGGCAGCAGATGCTTGGGGACAGTAGAAGACTGAGGTAAGCACCGAGTGATCCTTCATCCCTAAATGCTCCTCCAGCCTTCTGAAGCTAAAGGCCTCACTTGTTTCTGATAAGCCTCAGGGGATTTTATTTCACCTATTCATCCAGTTGAGTTTTTAAGCTCACTTCCACAGTGTCCTCTGCCAAGTTCTCCCACCCACACAAGAACTCCCCGTTTGTTGGCCTCTCACGTGTCGGTGTAATTTGTCACTGCCTAGGTCCTGAGCTGGAAAGAGAACAGCAAAGAGCTGTTCTCTGTTCCTCCTCCGCAGAAACTCCCAATTCCAGCCCTCTCCCCTGTCCCTCAGCCACCCTTTCCTGGGCTGGGTAGTCCTTGCTCAGCCTCAGGACTGGGCTGCCCAGGGCAATGCTGGAGTCCCCATC
>NW_009745345.1:0-804 GCF_000703405.1 Apaloderma vittatum | reverse complement strand
TAAGTAGGTCTTTCCAGGCTCTTTCTCTCGCTTCTTTGATCTGGCTTGGCCCTTTTCTCTTTCCTTCTCGTGTAATTTTTTTTTTTCTTTGCAGCTCAGCTGTTCTTAATCATAACAGCCTATGAATTTGGGTACTTGCTTCAGCTCTTTCTTTGAAAAGGAGGGGTTTCATCTTTGCAGTTTTATCATAAATAACAAAATTAAGAAATTGGTAAGAATATGGGCTTTAAACAGTAGGAAAGCACGTCACAGTGCGTTGTGAGAAACCTGTTTAGCTGGAACTAATAACAGTCTAACAGCAGCTTAACTTTAAACCTGTGCTTACTAAACACAAAAAGCCCGTACACTTAAAACAACTGTAATTTTCTTTTGTGGATAAAATATGGATACCTAAGTTCCCTTTTAAAAATAAGGTTTACTCTTACATGCTGTGGAGGAGGTGGTGTGTGAATACCGCCGGCAGTTTGGAAACTCGTCAGGAGGGAGAGATTGCAAAAAAATCCTGCAGAATTCTTCCCCTCCTTCGTCAAATATTATTCCTGCTTTTATGCTATCGTCTGAACGGCCAGTTAGTAACACTTAATCGCTGGATGCAATCGAAATGTTTGCAACTCTCTCCAGGTTTGCCCACGTTGTTCCTGTGGGAACGTAACAATATGTGCAAGTTTGGGGGTGAATAAATGGGACAAGCTATAGCCAAGGCTTGAAAACCTGTGTCTGCTGCTGTTCTGGAAGAGTGAGAAGGAAAACAGATCCCTTTCGGGGATCTGTGCTTCTGTTGGGAGTCACCTTTTTTTTTTTTTT
>NW_009745344.1:0-795 GCF_000703405.1 Apaloderma vittatum | reverse complement strand
GCCTACGTATCTGTTGGTTCTGCGTTGGGAAACTGAGACTTATGAATCCTTGGGAAAGTAAAAGCTTTGGAGGAATTTAGTGTTTCCACCTGCCTTCACAGATTTCTGGCTATCTGCACCATATTTTTTAATTTACAGCATAAGTGAAACTAATTCACAAACAATATATGCTTCTGCACCACAGCAGCGAGTATTTAGTTTTCCAATGAGCTTCTCTAGACAGCTCTTAGAGCTGATCAGTCTTGAATATGAGATGAATGAGTAACAATGGAAAATGTTCTCTCCTATGCCTGGAGAACCTAATCAGAAAGTGGTTCCAAGACTAAGAGTAGCTTTTCTAAGCTTGTTTTAATTCTACCCTGAAAGTTTAGGAATTGATGGAGTTGAACTCTTGCTCCGTGATGTTATCTATGCTAGTCTCCTGAAGAATCCTTGCTGTTTTAACAGAAGTTTCAGGCAGACAAGCAGTAATAGTAAGTCATACTCCAGATGATTCCACTTATTCATGATACACTGCTGCTACATTAAATAAAGCAAAGTAACAAAACAAGCTATATTAATGTCATTCTATGATTCTGTGAATATAAGATGATTAGACTCTTGTTCATGACGTCACTGGCCACAGTTACAAGGGAAGGCAGGCCCAGTTGTAATTTGCTTGATGAGTTAGTCTTCAGTCCTTCTTCTCTTACTCAACATAGCTTTTCACTAGGCTTTTGATTCTAAATTATAGCATTATTAGCATTCAGTCAATTATAGTGAAGTGGCTTTGTCATGACAGAATCCAAATAAAAT
>NW_009745343.1:0-798 GCF_000703405.1 Apaloderma vittatum | reverse complement strand
GTAATGAGACTGTTTGGCATTCTCTGCTTTTGTTGTAAAGAGAGAGTGTCAATAAAAACTGAACAGATTCTGTTTAAGTCCTATCAGTCTTAAGGAAGCATGTGTGATGTTGCTGTTATTCAACAATGAAGGAAGAAGGGTTTGCATGCCTTTGAAAAGATCCACTGATGTCTCTTCACAACGATTTAAAATCCTTTCTGTCCAGGAGAGCAACTTCTTCATCGGGAAGAAGGTGACAAGAGAACACAGAACTTTCTAAATGCTAATGCTTACCCTGACTGTCTCAGTACTGTGCTGGAAGTGGACTTCTGGTTGTTGTTTAGAAATCAAATGTCTGTTTTAGTTCTCTGATAACACACCTGCTGGAAAGTTGATGAAAGTTAACGAGTCAGTGTTAGCTGTTGGTGTTTTTTTACTTTTGTTAAGATTACTGTGATTTCTCGCATGAGCTGATCCTTCTTCCTTTCCTCACCCATCTGGCCCATTTCCTGCATCCCTTCAGCATTTTAGTGAATTACTCACCTGCATCTTAGTACCTCAAGTGTTGTCCCTTGCCTGTCAGCCTGCATACTCAACCAGCTGAAGCACAACAGCACCATATGATCATTCCCATGGGTGGACTGTGCCATGCTTACAGTTTTCCACAGAAAACATGGAACAAAGCCAAACTGTGTTAAATGGAAGTGATTTCTGGTGTTATCCTGTAGCGCCAAATTATTGTTTATTCTTAAAAGATTCTAAGGTAACTAACTCCCATTGAGTGAGCAGCAGGTCCCTAACTATCTTCACATCATCACA
>NW_009745342.1:0-803 GCF_000703405.1 Apaloderma vittatum | reverse complement strand
GGAAGGGGCCTCAAAAGATCATCTAGTCCAGTCCCCATTTTCTCCAGTTTCTCTCCAGTTGCCCCTTTCTGAGCACCCTCAGGCTTCCTAGCCCAGCCCTCCCATCTGTGGAAGCCAGGAAAGAATCCTCAGCCATCTCCTCTAGCTTCAGCTATGTCTTTCCAGCTCAAGGATATACACCAGAGTGTATGGGCAGTCTTGGAAGGCTCTATTTTTCCCCGAGAAGGGTAAATTTATTCCTTTCTGAGTACTGGCCCTGTGCTGCAGGACACTGGCTTTGGAAGCAATCCTGCTCACCCCAAGACCACTTCTGCTTTGCAATATAACTTCAGAGTCATCCTGGCACACACAAAGAAACAACTCTGCAGCATGGGAACAAGCAGTTGGGAATGAAGTGGAGAGAACAGGGATAAGAGTCACTTCAGGCAAGGAAAGGGTTATCTGAACTGCAAGAGCAAGCAACTTCAGATCCTGGATCCAAACCTATGCCTCACTTCAATGTCCAAACCACAAGGTCATCTTTCTGCTCTATTTTCAAACAAGTTACTTGTTTAACAAAAAGCATGTGACCAAACTCATTGCTGCTGCACAGCAGCCTCCCTAGAAATGCTAAAAAAGAGCTTACAGAACAATCCACAGGTCAACAGTAAGGCTACATGCCTCAGCAAACTTTTAAAAATTACTCTTTAGAGGTAACAGAAAGGGTACATTACTTGGGAAACATCACATCTTTAACTGGTCATTACTTTACTTAAGATTACCGTGTTTGAACTTCCAGCTGTTCACTTGAGGTCTGCCCAAAA
>NW_009745341.1:0-804 GCF_000703405.1 Apaloderma vittatum | reverse complement strand
CAGCCCTCTGTCTGACCTTCGCATCTCAAACCTAGACCCACTCTCTTGTCATTTGGCTGAAGCAGACTTGGGAACTGGGACACGGGCCAAAATGACTCAGAGCTTTTGCTTGTAGATTTGCTGCACCTCTACAGGAGGAGTGCTTTGTTGCTAGCCAGTTATCTTAATTTATACTTAACTCGGGAAGTGTGAAGGTAAAATACAATGTCACATAACTGTAGTTTATTAATGCCATTCAAACATATCGTGTTTACGAAAACGATCCAGGTGTAGAAATGAAAATAAATCTGTTTACAGTAAGGTATAGGAGGAAAGTTTGTTCCCCTATTTAATTCTCTTTCAGTCTTGAAAATAGTAACTTGCACATTCCTTCTCTCTTTTAAGACATTTATTTAGTTGGCTGCTACTGCAAAAGACTCACCTGTGGGGAGGGCTTCTATCAGAGAAGACTCTTCCTCCCATTGCTCCTTCCTCCCTATGGTTTATACGTTACCTCCTCCCTTTGAAATCTCCTAAGAGGTTGGCAGGCTTTTCATCTCCAAACTCACTCTATTCCATCTTTAACCAGAAATCAGGCTGGTCACATTTCTGCTTCCAGTGTCAAGGTGTGTGGTAGTAACCTGCACAGGAAGATGCCTTTTTCTGTGGCTGGTTTTGGAAGTCGGGAGAAGACCATCTGATGAGACATCAGATACAATGCAGGAGGTTTAGAAAAAAGAAAATGAAATGGTAAAACCCATTCGCAGCCATCGCTGGAAGCAAATGACAGCAAAATGCAGAAAGAGAATTAGAGAAGCAAAAGCT
>NW_009745340.1:0-800 GCF_000703405.1 Apaloderma vittatum | reverse complement strand
CAGGTGACATTTTGCCCCGTGTCCCACCTTCCTGCTTCACATAGATTGAAAGGCACCTCCTGCGCTTCCCCCTACACTGTGGAAATCCCTGTGTTGCCTTTCCCATTAACTAAAGCCCAGTCTTCTCTAAAAACAGTTGCTGTCAGCAGGTCCCTGTGCGCTGCTGTGCAGGAAGGGCCTCAGGCCCATCCACAGTCTCGAGCCATGTTGAGCTGACAGCAGGAGCAAGGTGGAATGAGAAGATCATACCAGGGAGGGAAGGCAGCATCTACAAATGTGAATAGAGAGAAGAGGGTGTGGCAGGGCGCTGGAGCTTTTGGGCTTTGGCCAATCGGCCTCCAGGCCACATGTGCTCTCTGTGGGTGTATCAAAGTCTGGTAGGAGAGTGTACCTGTGGATTTTCTGGGACAGGGACAGGATGGAGAGGAGCCATCAAAGAAAAGACAGACTTTACACTTATAAAACGAGTGTAGGCTTCCTTTCTTGAAGGAACAAGTCCTTCCCCCTGCACTGTTGTTGCAGATGAAGCTGGTGTCCTGTGTGCCAGGTGCATGGGAGATTTCCTCTGCTTGCACATCAGTGGCCTGAGTGCAGGAACAACAGCCCCAACGGCCCTGATCAGCCTCACCTGGGGTCTCTCATTCCTCCCTCCTCCCTCTGAGCCAGATCTCTATTTAAAGCCCACCCTGAGGCCTGGGCTTTTTCTTCAGCTTGGTGTTAGGAGTGTGAGCCTCCTGCTCTTCTTGAGGCTTGGTTCTGCTGGGCCATGACCCCTTTGATCAGGCCCCTGTGTCTCCTGC
>NW_009745339.1:0-797 GCF_000703405.1 Apaloderma vittatum | reverse complement strand
AGGCGACATTTCCTCTGTGGTGTCCCCTGACCAGAAGCACTGGACTGCTTTCAAGCACTGAACTCAATAGGAGATGATGTCTGGGCAGAAATACGTGCTGTCCAGGCACTTCATTCTCCTCTGGAGCAACGTCGCTCTGGCATCATGTAAAATTTCCCCGCTTAGTTCTATGAGTGTTAGTCAAGAGTTAATGTAGCTGTATCAGTGTAAAAAATATAAACACAAGGAGAAATAAGATTCCTTATTTCTACTTAAAACACTACACTGAACACCTGCAGCTTCTGCGTTTTCAAAAGAAATGTGTTTTATTTCAGAGAATTACAGTAGCACTTTATACACACCAGTCACAAAATCATAATTCTTGGTTCCCTGCTTGTAGACACATGCAGACATTTTGGCAATTGTAACCTGTGGGCAGCAAACCAGGATCTTGTTCCTGGAGGCTCGCTGTGGTTTTCAGATCTGGTATGAATGAATCACCTCTTTTCATGATCTCCCTTCCCAACTTGTCCACTTAGTAAACAAAACATCTCCAGCTAGGTAGTCCCAAATGTGCTCAGTTTTTAACAGACATTTTCATTTTAATACACATACTGAATGTTGTATTGACATGCAAAGTCCTAAGATATCAGGGGAAGGCTTTGAAAGCTTACATCTTGAATTAGAGTGACTCTGCCCTATAATTCACATGGCAAAGAGCAGTCCTCCACGCTGATACACTGCAAGTCCCAGCACTGGACACGCAATAATCTACTACTCGTTGTAAGATGCTCTAAGGAGTGTCACTACCTTAATCA
>NW_009745338.1:0-798 GCF_000703405.1 Apaloderma vittatum | reverse complement strand
TTCTAACCCAAAACATTCTGTGATTCTATGACAAATAAAAGCACAGGTTAAGGCCATGAAGGCGCCTGTCCAACCATTCACCACTTTCACCCTCAACTGCAAAGTCTCTCATGTTTTCAAGGAACAGTTTTGCATCCTAACAAGATAAACACCGAAACTCTTCTTGGCACAAGTGTTCACATGTGCAAACCACTACTTCTTTTGGCATCACCCTTCACATCAAATAACTACTGTACAAAAGAAGAATGAAAGGGTTCATTACAACAACAGACACAGATCTATCCACAGGAGCTCTTATTTGACATAAACACCTCGAAGTCAGGACAACAAAATGTTACAGGTAACAAGAATTTCACCTGCCTGACAGGTCTTGGCTTAAAGAAGTTTTCAAATCAGTAGTCTGCCCAAGAAGGCAATTACTCAAGACAAGTAACATTAAAACATGTAACAGCACCATTTAGTTTTGTTCTAGGCTGGGTTTGGGAATTTTTTATTGTTCCCAGTTGGCCTGGGGAAGGAGTTTTGGTTGGTTTGCTGGTAGGAGGATGTTTTGTTTTGTTTTTAGAAATACATGTCCCTTTATCACAATCCCACATCACTCAGACCGTCACACTTTAATATGTAACACATTGCTAAAAATTATATTGTTAACGAACACAATGTAAAAGCAAATCCAAGTCCCATACAGACAGTCAGTCTCTAACCTAGAGTTGACCCTATAAGGTTACAAAACTTACTAAGCAGTGCAAAAGGTGAATTAAAAAAACCCCACAACTCTGTAGCTAAATCAGCAAAAAA
>NW_009745337.1:0-801 GCF_000703405.1 Apaloderma vittatum | reverse complement strand
TCAGTGACTTTTTTTTTTTTTTTTTTGGAATGCTGCTGACGGAATGTGGTCCCAGGTAGTAACTGCTGTCTGGCCAAAGCTTCATCGGGCATGATTCTCAACCTGCTGTTTGTATCACTTCAGTTAAATTGGTGCTATCAAGCTGAACTAAAATTCTGTGAACTTACACCTGCTAACTTGCTTGTGTCAATTTATAGGTGAGCTTGAACAAACAGAGTCAGACTTAAAGCAAGGTCTAAACTATTCTATCTGTAAGAGTTGTGTATTTAGATGCTATACTGCAATTACTTGCGCGCATGTACACTCATCCTCTTTTTATCCTCTTTTTTTTTCTTCTTGTTCATCCCACCTCTAAGAGCTTTCTCTCTATTTGCCTTCCTTCTCCTTGCCTCTCTTTTTGTCCTTTCATTGCTGATGATCATCTGACTGGCTTTCAATTCATTCTTTGTAATGACCTAGACTTAGGAAGTAATGTTAGAGTTATGCATTGTAAATTCAATGTAGATTGCAGAGTACTGACCCAGAGTCTGACTGAGGCTAGACAGCTCTCATGATGACTGTAGTTTTGTAATCTTAGTGCAGTGGCCAAGTTCGGGAAGACTTGATGTATGTTGCCTTCTGAGTAGCAACTGAGCATGTATGAAGATGGCAAAGGGTCCTTTCATAAAACCCAGCAACTTGTACTCAGCCTGTCTGACCTTATGTAAATGACCTGTCAGCTGAGCATAAATGTGACATTGTAAATGGCCTTCTTGTAAGTTCATCTTATGCTCTACATATATAATAATTACTTGAAGTTGC
>NW_009745336.1:0-800 GCF_000703405.1 Apaloderma vittatum | reverse complement strand
GCACAAAGAATTCAAAAAAAGAGTATCTGCCTTTGGGGGTTTGTGTAAGTGGTTAGGGGAGATCTAATTATTCATCTTTCATAGCTATTCAGAAACTTTGCAACTGACAGCAAAACTCGCATATACAGTTGTAACACAGAATCCTCCCCACTAAACCCAACACAGATTTCTACCACGTGGCAAATACTTGGTTCCCTAAACATAACTTAAAAAAACACCTGGTATTGCAAACGGTTCAGAATAACAACTCCTAAGCTTACCTACTTTATCGGCATGTTTGGAAAAAGAATACTGAAACATAATTAGTGTTTCTTCCAGTTATCAATCACGTAGGGATGATGCTATTTTTACTGCTACAAAGGTCCTTTAAATACTGCAAAAGCAACAGAACTCAGGGTCATATTCTTTCTCTTCTAAGCATTAAAAAAAGTTTACTATTCACCAATCTGTACAGGTAATTCTTTGCAATATACTCCAATTGATTGTAAAATCTGAACACTATTTAATATTAATATTACTGAGCATCATGTTTCAGTGCTTTAGTATTCAGAATGCATCTGGGTGGGGTTTTCTTTCTTGTGAAAACCATAAATCTAGAAGTTAGCTTTATACCTTCTGCCAAGATTTAAATCTTCATTCCCACAGGGCATTTAATGGCATGAAAGTGTTGTTTTGCTAGACACATTCAGGCCTGAAAGGAAAATCAAGTCCTATAGAGCAGCTGAAATTTCTACAGGTTACAGCACAAGGCATTTACTCAAGCCTGCAAAAACCTTGCTGACCCCTCCTCAGAAAAAAAA
>NW_009745335.1:0-802 GCF_000703405.1 Apaloderma vittatum | reverse complement strand
TAAAACAGTGTGTAATACATTCATTATATCTGTTTTAGATATGGAATCTATTTGTGTGCTTCTTGTGCTTGTATTATCCCAGTACTGTGCATATTACTCACCTAGGGAAATACCAAGGGAGTGCAGGACACATAATTCCTGCAAAAACTAGGGGAGAGTTTCCCCAGTTTTGCTTTGTCCTAAAGGCAACGTTTTCTGGATAGCTCTGTCTAATAGCTGGTGAGGAAATAACGAGAATTTTGCAGGGCTTCGTGCTATCTGTTAGTAGTATATAATGTAGAAACATTTTCTGAGTGCAGGAATCCTTCATCATCTGACCTAGCATCCTGCTTACCATGCACAGAAAGAGCGTGTTTCCAGAGCTGGGGTGCAGGGACACAGAGAAGAAAACGCTGTGGCATGGGGCGGAAACCACTGGAGTTGTACATTTGCGTGTTCCAGGCATGCACAGTCATTTAGATCTGCAAGTGTGTAGAAGACGCCGAGCGGTGTGGGTGACACGCCTGAGGGACAGGATGCTATCCGGAGGGATCTGGACAAGCTTGAGAAGTGGGACAGTGTGAAGCCCATGAGGTTTAATGAGGCCAAGTGCAAGGCTCTGCAGCTGGGTCAGAACAACCCAGGGATGAAGGGGTTGAGAGCAGCCCTGCAGAGAAAGACTCTGGTGTACTGGAGGACAAAAAGCTGGATATGTTCCGGCAACATATGCTCGCAGCCCAGAAGGCCAACTGTGACCTGGGCTACATCAAAAGTGGGACCAGCAGATCTAGGGAGGTGATTCTGTCCCTCTGTTCTGCTCTGG
>NW_009745334.1:0-796 GCF_000703405.1 Apaloderma vittatum | reverse complement strand
CGGAGTATAATGTATAAGATAAAGTTTTGCTGCAGCGGTAATTAAAACTAATTTTATTTCACAGTTTTGAAAGAAGGCAGGCAGTTTACGTACGAGAAGGTTGACTTGACCAACATTAGGGCTATGCTGAACAGTAACGACGTCAGTGAATACCTGAAGATCTCGCCACATGGATTAGAGGTAGGATATAGCTTTGTGATCTCAACCTAAGAAGGATTCTGAAGAAAAAAAGTCAGATTTTTAACTATTTTTGTTGGCCACTTGCTCCTGTGATTTCCTGGAAGGAACCGGAGTTCTCTGCCAGCTTTGTAGAGAAAACTTGCTTTGTCAGAGGGTTGTAAAATTGCTGCAGTCATCTCAGTTGTACAGATGTTCACACTAAAGTAACGCCCGTATCTCTGCCTCAAAACTTCGGAACAGTGGGAGGGATGCTTAAAGGTCAGCTGGCTTTGCACATATTTTGACTAAAATTGTTCACAAAGTGTAACTCCTATTGCTCGTCCTGTCTAGTCTTGAAAATCCTGTAGCAACAGGAATTCTTGTTTGTTTTTCTTTTTTTTTTTACATGGGTTGATGGTTGTTTTTTATTTGTTGTGGTTTTTTTCTTTTCTTCCTTTGTAACTTTTACTAAGTTTGACTACTTACAGATGAATTTTTCTGGAACGTTGCGTATCTCTGAATCTTCCTGATACGTTGCGTATCTCTGTCCTTCATACCAAGGAGGTGAAGACTGAGATCTTCCTGTCTTGGTTGACTTGGTCTTTAAATTGCCTCTGTCAGCTATTTTTTTTTTTTT
>NW_009745333.1:0-800 GCF_000703405.1 Apaloderma vittatum | reverse complement strand
TTATCAAAAGTTGAAACTTTTTGCATTAAAACTATCATTAAGGGCTTGTATTTGCTTCTCAACCAGTACATTTTAAAAGTACATGCATTTTTTCAAATGCTATTTCACGTCCTATTCCAAGCGCTGACCTCTATTATCTGTGCTGGACTTAGGTATAATTTTTACTGAAATGAGATCTCTTTAATCAGCTTTAAAAACATTGTGAACTGAAACTGCTCTTATTTAAAAGTTTAACTTTACTTTCATCAATTTATAATCAGAGTTCCTCTGGTATGTTTGATTCCTGACAAACAAGGATAAAAGTCTTGTGCCCCCATTGCTAATGAGATGATAAAACAGCAGGGATCAAGTTTTTAATTACTACAGGCTATGCACTGGAGAGGTACCAATGATATTTTCTATTGCATGTCTAAGTTGTAACTTCAGGCTTATGACAGTCATGCTGTGTTCCTCTGCCTTTGATGATCACTCATCTTTGTCTCCTGAGAACATACAAAAATTTCTGAGCTTGGATCCTGGGGGGCTTGCAATTATTGCTGTAACCTGGCACAGGTTCCAGTGTAGCACCATTGCTGCTCAGTGAGGATCTGATGTCGGAAGGGAGGCTAGGACATGCAAAACATCTATGAACTTTTCTTCTCAGACAATCTGGATTCTCAGTCTAGTTGTCCCTTTAATAATTATGCTTCTAATTAAGCTAGAGAACCATTTAATATTGTTTCTTTTCTTCCCATGAGAAACACAATCTAGTACCTTCTCATACATAACGAATTACAGCCACGAGCACACAGCAATGCACA
>NW_009745332.1:0-797 GCF_000703405.1 Apaloderma vittatum | reverse complement strand
TGCTTTGGGCAGCTCAGCCCCAGGCCCCTGCACAGAGTGTGCGAGGATCTGTCTTTTCCCTGCACACAGATGTTTTTGCAGGCAGGATCCTGTGCTGGGGACAGACTGAGGTCACCCTCAGTGTCCCTCAATGAGAGAGGAGAGGCCGCAGCGGTGATGCCCAAGTGCATCACGTCAGCAACGTTCCCCCAAAACCCTCCCCACAGGGGATCTGAGGTTTTGGGATGCTCTGAGTGTGGGCAAGAGCTTGAACGTGTGCATGTGTGTGTGCAAGTGTGGCCAAGGGGATGCACACACGTGTATGCTTGGACAAGAGCGTGAGTGTTGTTGCATGTGTGTATATGAGAGTGTGTGTGTGTGTGTGCGCACAAGCGTGGCAGAGGAGGTGCACACGCATGCATACATGTGCACAGGAGTGAGAACACATGTATGTGCACACCTACATTCAGGTGCTTTCTCCCAGGGGTCTCCTACCTTTCACAGAGCAGGTGCCCGGGATGGAGGAGGGAATGATGTACTACAAGCACATGGGTGTTGGTATCAGTGCTGGTAGATGCAGGCACTGGTACAGTACAAATACCTGCAATGGTACTGGTATTGGTACCAGTATGTGCAGGTGCTGGTGCAGGTATCTGTACCAGGACTGGTGCAGGTGTCAGTAACAGTGCCAGTAGGTGCAGCTGCTGGTACTGGTACCAGTAAGCGCAGATGTCAATGCAGGTGTCAGTGCTGGTACCTGTGCAAGTGCCAGTACTGGTGCTGGAAAGTGAAGGTGCTGATGCAGGTGTCAGTACTGG
>NW_009745331.1:0-794 GCF_000703405.1 Apaloderma vittatum | reverse complement strand
ACTGCTGAGTTCTGCCAGTCTGGCTGTTGGGTTTGGAACGCAGTGAGCACACGCTAAAGTAAACTGACGGTAATACTGAAGACTTAGAGAAGGTAAGAGTTTATAATTCTGTCGTTCTGGTGCCTAACATTTTCCTGTGCTTCTCCTATAATGGCAAATAGTTGTCTTTGTGAAGTTCAAAAGAGACTTGTTTTAGTGACTCCCAAACAAAATACTGTTGCATCTGATGATCTCGAAAGATATAATATTATTTACCCAGTGAAGAATCTAATGAGAGCAGTGGGAATTGCTGTCTTGGTTACAGGTATGGGATTGAAGTAGAAAAGCAACAAATAAATCACTAAAAGATGCCTAGTATGGGATTTCAGGTGCTTGTTCCACCAAATCAGTTGTTCAGTGAGTTGATAATTTTCTGACCTAATTACAACGTTTGCTGCATAGTTTGTACCAGGAAACGTTCAAGAGAGAAATAACTCATCAGTTTGTATTCAAATAAGTTGGAGCCATTCTTGGTTTGTGTTTTATCTGCCAGGCTCTGAGCCATGGAGAGCCTCCGTGCAGCGAACACCACTTTCGCAGTCGACCTCTTAAGAAAGCTGTGTGAGGATAAAAGGGGGCAGAATGTGTTCTTCTCTCCTTTTAGTATTTCTTCGGCTCTGTCTATGATTTTGCTGGGTTCGAAAGGTGACACCGAAGCCCAAATAGCAAAGGTATGTCTAAATAAACTTAATGTGTGGGATTTGACGGGCCCATACGGCCAAAAAATCTGTCTTGTAGTCTGTGGCCTGCACTTG
>NW_009745330.1:0-795 GCF_000703405.1 Apaloderma vittatum | reverse complement strand
TACTGCTGTGTCTTGCTCTTTCTACTGTGGCTTGGTCTCTCTTACACACAGTGGGTAGGAGCACCTGGCAGGTTAAGCTCAGTGAGGGATGCACTGATGTCTTTAGGTCTTGTAAGCAGTACACATCTTGTTTCTCTGCTTCTGTTGAACACACTCCGCATGAGCTTTAAAAGAGTGCCAAGCAATCGTTTGGTGTCTCAGTGCCTTTAGTTTCAAAGCCTCGGGTACATAAAGAGGAAGAAATGAGTGTATGCAAGGCTACTCGGGCTGCGTGTGCTTTGGAGGTGAGCATTGCTTACAGCAGCAGAGAAGGTTGCAAGGACGTAAAGAAGACATTTGAAATCTTGGCCACCAAACTGTTAAATACCCTGCTGAAATTTGTGCTCACTTTCACATTCTGCCTTAGCCTCCACTGAGTGTTTGTTTGACTGCTTTCCTCTTCTGGAGCCCAGCTGGCACAGAGAGGCTCAGCTGTGAGGAAGCCCATTTTGGAGTCTCAGCTGGCACTGGCAGACTCCACATGCTGCTGGAGCACTTGCTGGTAAAGTTGTGGCCCCTGCTTTGGGAGCTGGCAAGAATTTTTAGCTGAGGCTGTGAGGAAGATGTTTGCAAGGTGTTTGACTCTTGCCTAAAGCTGATGGGGCCACGCTGGGGAGATGGTAGTAGGGGTAGGCATTTGTCAACGTTCATGGGCATGTCTTCTTCAGAGATGTGGGCCTGGGCACTGCACCTCATTTAAGGTAGTTGTAGGGAATGATAAGGTGTCCCCTGAGCCTTCTTTTCTCCAGGCTAAAC
>NW_009745329.1:0-795 GCF_000703405.1 Apaloderma vittatum | reverse complement strand
TTAAAATCTAAGAAACATAAGCCAACTGTTTGCTTTTTTGGGAAGGGGCTTGCAATACGCAGTCTCCTCCAGAGCCCCCTTCCAGCCTCAGCCATTTCATGAGGCTCTGATATTTGCATAATTTGCACCTGCAAGCACAAGCATTTCTGCATTGTTTCACAGAAAAAAAAGATAATTTTGTTTCCCTCTTGAAATGAGAAATAAATTCACATCATTTGAGGAAATAATGGAAGTGTAAATTCTTTGAAAACAAATCAGCAACTCCTTCCCCTCATTCTAATTTCAACTTTCAACATTTAAAAAAAGTTATCACATCAGAAACACAGATCTTTCTTCTACTTACTTTGTAAGACACAATCAGGACTCAAATTTAACCTGATTTAAGAGCCTGTTCTTGGAAAAACAAGACTAAACAGAAAACACGTGCATTTTATCTTTCCCAGATGTAATATTAATGGAAGGTAAGTTCTAAATATGATTTACCCCTTTCCAATGTATTTTAATCTACTGCTAGTCATGGCGGTTGCCTTTATTATTTACCTATATTAGACATCTGTTTAAAAATCCATCCATACAGAACGAAGTGTGGGTTGTTGTTTTTTTTTCCCCCAAAAAGGTGGTAATATCGGTAGCTCATTAAAAGCTTTTCTACATATTAGAAATCACAGGCAATGACCCATGAACATGTGGGTCCAAGGTGAGAAGACTGCAGCAGCACATCCAGCCCCTCCCCACTCAGGAGTCTGAAGAGGGCGGTCACAGAGTCACAGAATGTGTTGGGCTGGAAGGGACCTC
>NW_009745328.1:0-794 GCF_000703405.1 Apaloderma vittatum | reverse complement strand
TCCTTCTACTCCTTGTCTATAATTACTGTGCTCTAGAGGCTGCAGCAATATGCACTAGTAGTAGGTTAGGATTTTATTACCTTTAAGCTTCAGGAATTTGAATCTATATTTTTCTACTTCTTATGAATCAGGTGAAAAGGCAGGGAAAGACTGTTTCAGCCCCCATGCGGAAAGTCTCTCGTCAGAGGAAAGAAAGCTTCGTAAAGCCAGAAGAAGAGAAAGGGCATGACTCCTTCAACCCAAACAGCTGAGGGGTGTGGATTTGGTTCCTGGGGCTACCTGCCCCTTCCACATCAATGAGCCACAGGACATGAGTATCTTGGGAGCACTGAGAAGGGTGACAGTTGTGAAGTGTAGATAAATTCAGTCGTGGCTTAAAGCTGATTGCATAAAGCAGATTATAAAACTTATACTAAAAATAAACTTTGAGGGAAATCAAGGAGTCGGAGTTACCAATACTTATGTTATTACTCTACATACTTTTTTAATTAAAGATGCTATTTTACTCTTTGCGAAGTGGAACCACAGAACGGATTTTAACAGTGATGACAAGTCATACTCTGGTATGTGGAATGAAAGAAAATATTGTTTGTGAGTGTCAACTGTACTGAGCTGAGAAACATTTGCCCTTTTTGTTTTTAATTCAAGATTTAAGCATCGATCAGTTAAAGGTCAAAATATACAGGTACACTTTAAATGAATACATTTATCCAACAGTTTCAGATGTCTATATCTCAAAAGAACTCTCTATACTGTAGATGCTCAGGAAATGGTTTTTTATTTTGTTAACTTGC
>NW_009745327.1:0-789 GCF_000703405.1 Apaloderma vittatum | reverse complement strand
AAGCCAAGTGGGAAATAATCACCTTGGAGCATCCCTTTCTTGAGTCGGAGCTTGGAATTGCACTTCCAGTTATTCGGATTGTTTTTAGCAGGTTGAGCACTTGGTCGTATTTGCCCAGCGGCAGCTTTGAACGTTATCGATATTAAAGGCTTGTTGTGCCGAGGGTGTCTCAGAACGGCTGCAAAAAGATTCTGGGGGGAAAGAACGTGTCATCTTGGACCCAAACAGGAAAAAAATCCAAGCACTTTGTAAAGGTGGGTTGTGAAAATGACGTTCACCTTGCTGAAGGCCTGAGTTTGGCTGGTAAACAACTCTATTAAATACTTGAAACTTTGGTTAAAAGAGAAATAAATTCATCATTCTATAGGAAGATCATCTTTCCATACCATTCACTTTTTCTGTCCTTTTTTTCCCAGAAAGAGGGACAATAATATTATGCATTAGCTGGCTCAAAGCACAAAACATTTTATAAAAGGAGAGATAAAACCCCGTGAACTGTGTCTGTCGCTATCCCAGGAAATAAACCGAGCTTTGTAACCACAGGAGAAAATAAAAAAAGGCATTTCCAGGCAGGTAAGCCGTTGGGAAAAAAACATTGAGCTTTGTCATAAAGCCAATTTCACTTTTTAACAGAGGCCTCACAGCTTTAAATGTTGGAGGGTGCATGTGATTTGTATGTCCCGTTAAACCAGACTGGAAATCTTCCTGTTTTGTGGGGAAAGCAGGAGCCAGAACCCACGACGGGAGCTCTAACCTGATTTCCACTACCTCAAACGAGTCGTTCAGCTC
>NW_009745326.1:0-786 GCF_000703405.1 Apaloderma vittatum | reverse complement strand
TTTCATTTTTTCATACAACAGTCAGAGAAAACAAGTGGTGCCCAATACTATAAAGCTGAAATTCCTATTACAGATGATATGGACAGGAAACAGTTTGATACTCTGTGCAGCAGCAGCAGCTTTCTTGCTGTCTTATATATGTAGGCCACTAGGGCAGAAAGGAAACATGAAGCAGAAGTAAAAGCAAGGACTGTGCAAGTTGTTGATCTCAATTCAAGATCAAGATTACCAGATTACCACCAGGTTACCCAGGGATGTTCTCCTCTGTTTTGGGAACAAGGTGTGAAGTCGCATGCCCAGCCAACACAGCATTCTCCTGCAGCCTCATTCTCTGGGCTTCTCTGCTAGTGTCTGCTAAGTTTTGTCCTTTATCCTCATCTTTTTTTTTTTTTTTAAAGGTGATCCCATCTTTTTTATGGCTTTCACTTGTATCTCTGACTAGCTTTTTCCTTGGCTGTTCACACATCTGCAACTTCCCTGAGGACTGATCTCCCAGATGAAATGCAGCAGCGTGCCAGAGCAGGTGGAGCGCCTAAATAGCCCTTCTCACGAGCCTGCAGCTGTTACTGCAGAGAAGGCAGAAATCACCTCTACTTATATGCGATAGTGTACCGCTCAGAACAGCAAAGTTGTGATCACGGGCACTATCACTTAGTATTTGGTACACAGATTAACAAAAATCTTTCTTCCACATACCAAGATGCATAACCTTGATGCCTCTTTTTCCTTTCTGCACCAAGGCTTTCACAAAACTGCCCATTCTTCCTTTGTAGTTGCTCTCTTTCC
>NW_009745325.1:0-795 GCF_000703405.1 Apaloderma vittatum | reverse complement strand
CCCGTGTGCTCTCCCCCAGACTGCCAAGCAACTTAGGCCATTATAATCTGAAAAACCGTAAAGTCTGAGGCTGGCTCCCTGTCCCATCACAGCTGTTCCAGTCACAGGACCCTTCACCATCTGCCTGCGGCTGTGGGAGACCCGCTGAGAGGAGAATCTCTGTCCCTGGAGCCTGGTGCCTTGGTTCCTTGGGGATGAGTTGCTATTAGCCTCAGTAATCTGCATGGGCAGATGCACTGTTTGTCATATCCAGCTCGCAAGTCTGTCAGCGGGAGTAGGTCACATAATGTAAAACTCCTAATATTTTGACTTGGCTCCTCACCACGCTCTCCAGAATCTGTGTGACAGCATGGATGGGAATTGTTTGGTTTTTTGTTTGTTTTTTTTTTCCTCGCTTGTGAAGCTTAAAGTCTAATGTTGTAAAACCCGTTTCTCATCAAGAGCTGGAGCAATGGGCTGTGAGTGCAATGGCATTCCAAGGATTTATCTTCCTGGGCTTCTGACAAGTGCCTGGGAGGAGGATTTTCCCCAGTGACCTTCAGGGAAATTCTGGGAGAGGCCAGAGACTGCCCAGTGCTGCCTTGCTCCATCCCTACAGAGAGCAGGCAGGAGATACAGGCTCTTAATGCACTTAAATCTTCTCTATAATGTTTTCAATGCTGGTTTTGCCAAAAGTATTCTTCCTGGACTGAGAGCATCCATGACTGACGCAAGGCGACTTCTATGCCCGCAGTCAGCGGGGTCCCTGCTGAGGCCATCACTGAGGATGCTCGGGGTTTTACGGCTCGTTTTAGA
>NW_009745324.1:0-797 GCF_000703405.1 Apaloderma vittatum | reverse complement strand
CAAAAATAAGCTATGAAATGCTTGAATCCTTACACTAAGATACTATGTTTAAACTTTTTGATGCACATTTTTATCAGCAAACCACCCAGTATATACTCCTGGAGAAGTCTTAGCTGTGATGTCACTATAATCAACAGCAACTGGAATACTGCTGCACTATGGTGTGCACACAAAGGACATAGCTATGTCAGAAGGGATGATGATCATGCAGAAAGCTACTTGAGAATGTTAGGTGTCTTAACTTTTATGGGATGGTGGAAAAGAGCTTTTCTTCCAGCCCTTTGCTATTTGCAGTACCACCAGAAAACCTCACTGGTATGGAAGGAGTGGAGATGAATTGCCAGTTGCAGTTTCTCACCTCATGGGTTCAAAGAGCTGTTTCTCACATTGGCTTGCCTGAAAACACTAATTCCTGAGGCAACCACAAAAGGCTTTTCCAGAGCAAAGGCCACTAAAACACTGTCTGCAGAAACACAAGTCCAGTACAGCCTGATCCTCCATCCATTTTCCTAACAGTCTCTAAAGCTGGGAAGTAAAATGCATGCAAATAATTGATTTAAATATACTGATACTCTTTTTTGCCTTCAGCTTTGAGTACAAGAGGCTAGTTTCTTGTGAGGCAGTGAACTCAAAACATTTAAGTGTGCAGACTACAGATTTTAGTTTAATCATTTCTATATAAATCTGTGTGCAATTCAACAGTGAGAAAAATCAACCTTATTCCTGCCTCCACGGCATCCCTTCTGCCCTGGGCACTTCCTGTGTTCATGTACTAAAATCACATCTAGCTATTGTGA
>NW_009745323.1:0-794 GCF_000703405.1 Apaloderma vittatum | reverse complement strand
AACTACAGGTATTAAAAATTAATCTGTAAATTTGCAATGTGCTTCCCAGCAAGCAATTTCCCAGTAATTATTTATGCAAACCAAACATTTTAGACATATAAAGATTTAACTCTTTGTTATTTGATGTTGTAACTGAAAGGATCACATTTGCATGGTCAGTATTTTAGGGCCTTGAACTTGCAACTCCTGAAATTGTGTGCTTCAAAGGCAAGGGAAAAGTTCCTTTTGATACCTCTTAAGTGCGGAGGGACACTTGCGTATTTCAAGTTACACACGCTCCAAGGTCTTTGCATGACTGCATTCTCCTTTATTTTTAACATACCATCAGTCACATGCAGCAGTTATTCCTAGCAAAAGGACTCTTTCTGCCCTAAGCTCTACATGAACTACAAGGAACTCTTTTCATGCCTTTTCATTTGCATGTTTTGTTTTAAATATTACCCCACAGTATGATTTTTCCCCTTAGTAATATCAAGCTAGTTCAGATTACAAACAAAAAGAGAGCAAGTAACCACAAAAGAGAACACATTTTATTTTCCTGTTTTTAAAAACACCCAGCTTCTAGGGTCACAGCTTTATGTTGATCATATCGAATGGGTTGTCTGAAAATACATGTTCCCTCCAGGTAATAATTGATTGCTAATACGTTTTCGTGTAGATTGGGTTTTACTCAGGGGAATTATCTTCAGCATGTGGTGTCATTTCTCTGTAGTGCTCTTCCCTTTTAAAAAGAGTGGAAGATAATGGGACTAGGTGTGACCTTAAGAGGTCATCTAGTCCATCCTTCTGCCCTA
>NW_009745322.1:0-796 GCF_000703405.1 Apaloderma vittatum | reverse complement strand
TGTTGATTTGTAAAATTTTGTTAACAAATTTGTGGTATTGTGCTCTGAAGAGGTTACAGATGCTGCCAGCACTTACTCAAATAAATATTCTTACTGATACATGCAATCTGACAGTTATCAAGGAATGATCGCTCCTGAGTATTCTGCATCAGCTGGCTATCATGATGCTTGGCAGAGCATTTCTGTGGCAATTTTTTCCCTATAGTGCAGTAATGAATTGGCCATTCAGAGTCAATTCATTCAAAGAGAATGATTTCCAGCTGATTTCCACTGGGGCTGAAAGACAAAGCTAATGTTGCAGAAAAGAATAAAAATGGGAACCCTTTAAGTAGATATTCAAGTCCAATGGAGTTCAAAGGGAGCTCTAAATCCAAACTGACATTCACTTTCAATAAGGATTTCAAAACTCTCCTGCTGTTGAAACTTCTTGGAAAGACTGATGTAGTGAGCTGGGAAAGGTGGTAGAAGTTTGAGGCAAACAAATGTTGCATGTTAGGGTTCCTTGAGCACGGGCTATGAGAGAGAGAGGCTAGCCCTGGTAACGTAAAGCAAATTCATAGAGCTTGAAACAGGCAGAGCTAATCACAAAAGAAACAGCTGCCAAGACAGTCCTTCATTATAATGAATGGACACATTTGCGAAACACGTCTGAGTGGAGGGGGTTGAAAACAACATCTGTATTATTGTGTGGCTGTTATTTTGGGTGATAAAGATGTAAATGTTCATTGTGCTGAATGTCAATTAATTATAATTAAATCAGTGTCTTTACACAGAATCACAGGATGTTAGGGGTTGG
>NW_009745321.1:0-796 GCF_000703405.1 Apaloderma vittatum | reverse complement strand
CCCCAAAAACCCCATTAAGTCAAATATGTGTATCAGTGAACTCCATTAAAGTAATTTCTGCTTAATATAGTAGTGATTGTGAAAAGACTAAGGGGACAGGATCAGAAAATGAGATTATGTGTATTTAGACTCTTGAGGGAACTATGAACATTTTAGTAGGTGGTGCAGAAGAGACAGACTAGTGGTAGAGAAAAAATACTCTTTAACAAATGCAAAGTGACACTTGATCAGTGTAAGGGAGCGTGAGGCAGCTGTACTCTGAGCTGAAGGGCTCTGGCTTGTGTTTGATTGATAGAAGGAGCTGTGGTAGTTCAAAACTTAAAACGGGGCTTTCTCAGCCATGTCCTCTGCTCTTCTGCCAGAGCCTTGCAGAGGAGGCAGCATGAACAAGCACGTGTGGCTTCATTTTGCCTGCTGAAGGTGCAATTTTAGAGCAGGGCTGAGCTGGTCAGAGCACAGGCGGCAGCTTACGGAGCAAGCACTTGGACCAGCATGTGCTTTCCCATCTACCACTTGCAGTGTAAGTCATCTGACTTCCTACAGGCAGTGGTTATAGGTAGATAAAATGATATCTAAAAATAAAACACATATACATACATATTTCTGCTGGGATCAATTCCCACTGGTTTAAGTTTCTAAACCTGTTCACTTCTGGGCGGATGAACACCAGCACCAGAGCAAGGAAAGCAATGGGAACGCATAGCTGGAAGACAGAACCAGGGACTTTCTCCTTCTTATTACTCTGAACCTCAAGATTTGCAGTCGATTGCTTCAGCCCAGGCTCAGGAACTTGAGG
>NW_009745320.1:0-796 GCF_000703405.1 Apaloderma vittatum | reverse complement strand
CACCAGGTTAGGAATCTGCTCCATTTCTAGAGTAAATACAAAACTTTCTTCTACTCAACAGGAAATGTTGAATAATGTGATAATGTCAAATCCAACTTAGTATTTACTAGTTCACAGGATTCAGCTTGGTAATGATACCAGAGCCGTAGGCCTGTGCAGGTAGCTTAAAGCCACCTCAGCTCCATCTAAACAGGTTTCTAGTATACATAAACATCTCCTGAGTTGGGATTACAATGCAAGCCAGGAAGGAACTAAGCTGAGGCTTGAGATGAGGCTGAGATGAGGCTATTTTCCACTTTAAGGAATGGATTTACTTGCTCTGCTAGCAATACCAGTTCTCATGCATAAATGTATTTTTGTAATTCTCATAAATCTGGAAATTGAATTTCCTAAAAAGAAATTTGTGGTGTGAGTAGTCTAGAAAGGTTTTTCCATGAAAACTTCCTGGTGACTTCATGAAAATGATTTCATGAAAATCTTCCTGCTCAATCTAGCAGAGTTCTTAAAGTAAAAGGTGAGATCATGCTGCTGGGCTAAATTTACTTTTGTAACTGCAGTGCATTGTGAAATGCAAGTGAGAGCTCTCCTGAATATGGGTGAAGCTACAAGCTCTGCCCTCAGCTTGACGAATCTAAAAGCTTGTTATTTTCCTGTGCAAATTAAAGCACATGCTCAAGGGGACTGAGATTATTATGATTATTAAATTTGCATTGTTATGTCAGAAGTCCAGTCAGATCCATAGATTTTATTGTGCACAATGAGCTGTAGCATCATAGAATGCTTTGGGTTGGAAGGG
>NW_009745319.1:0-797 GCF_000703405.1 Apaloderma vittatum | reverse complement strand
AAAAAAAAAAGAAGGAAAAAAAGACAGCAAAAGGAAAAGGAAAGAAGGCCAAATAAATCCAGAAGTGCAAAGAAATGCCAAAAAAAAATTGTGAATTTTTGGGGTTTTTTTTTGGTGTGTCGGGCGCACGAATATTGATTTTTAGGCCTTTTTTGATGTATCAGAACAAGAATATTGTATTTTTATTGGTTTTTTTTTGTGTGTGGTGAGAAAGTAAATTGATTCCAACCCGGTTCCAGGTTAGACTTGGGTGAGAATATTGATTTTTTGGGGGGTGTTGCAGCAAGAATATTGGGGTCTGGGGATTTTGGGGGTTGAATACTGATTTTTTTTTCCTTTTCTTTGTGTGTTGAGAAAGGAAAGGAATTTAATTCTACCACAGGAGTTGGTTCCAGGTTGTACTTTGGGTGAAATATTGATTTTTTTCACAATTTTTTTGGGGGCTGATAGAGGAAGTGAATTTAATAGTACCCGAGGGATTGGTTCCAGGTTAGATTTTGAGTGAGAATATTGATTTTGGCGGTTTTTTTGGCTGTGTTGGGGCAATATTGGGTCTTTCTGGCTTTTGTTTTTTGTGTGTTTAGAAAGAAATTTAATTCTACTGTAAGGAACAGATATTGGGCTTTTTTTTGCGTGCATCAAGAAAAGCAACAAGTTAAATTCTGCCGTAGGGATCGGTTCCTGATTGGACTTTGGGTGAGAATATTGATTTTTCAGGTTTCTTTTGCGTGTTGAGAAAGACAATTAATTTAATTCTACCAGAGAGTCAGTTCTTGGTTAGACTTTAAGTGAGAATT
>NW_009745318.1:0-797 GCF_000703405.1 Apaloderma vittatum | reverse complement strand
GACGAAGGATTAGACCTGCCAGGTGTTTTAATCTCTGACCATCCCAAAAGTGCCCCAAATTGTTTCGACGCATTTCAACTCCCTGACTGAGCTGCCCACAACTGCTCTGAGTGTAGCAGTTTCTTCGCCTTTTGGTGGCTCTGATTGGGGGCTTTTCATTAGATCTCAAAGAAACAGATATAAACCCAGCCCGGGATGCTTCTCTACCTCTGATCAGCCCCCACTGCAGCACCGTGTTCCCCCTTCTAGCCCTGTTGTGAGCTGCAGGGATGGCTGGAGGGATGGCACCGCTCCAGGACAAATTACTGATGCTTCAGGTTTGCCTGCAAAGTGCTGGGGAGCGACGCTTTCCAGCCAGGTGCAGGGCAGGAGGGAGTAGATGCAGAGTGGTTTTTGCTGTGAAGGTTTTTTGGGCGGTGGTAAAACGCTGCTTTCCCTGCAGAGCAAAATCCTCCAACTGGAGGCTCTTAAACTCTTTGCAAAATTGACTAGAGAACACGGCATGCAAATCCTATGCAAGCGTGTGGGACTTTGCCCACTAGGAAGTTAAATCCTGTCTGAAAACAGGACTAAAAGTGTTGTGCAGAAAGGTGTAGCCCTGGCTGGATGGGTGCAGGGGAGCCCATGAGTGTCTGAAGCTCTTGCCTCATGCAGTGGCTGGGCTGCAAATGGATCCCAGCGCCCGTCGATTAATTAAAATCTCAAACCCATGCGCAGTCCAGTTTGCCTTGGCTAAAACCAGTGTGAGAAACTTCCTCGCAGCATTTTTGCTTCATCCAGGCTGAAGTGTTGTCATC
>NW_009745317.1:0-793 GCF_000703405.1 Apaloderma vittatum | reverse complement strand
TACATATACATATACATATACATATACATATTTAGTATGCCTGTTTGTTCCAGAATAAGTAGCCTGTGCCAGGCATCACACCTGGTGCTGAATTACTTCTCTCAGTTGTTGCTTTCCTGGGAACCTTTGCCTATAGTTATTTTCACTGAGTAGTGAGGACTTTTGAAATGTTTGTTTCACCACAGCAGGTCTCTTCCCTGCTGCCTTGCACATTAGCCAGCGTAGAGGAAAAAGGGTAACACGTCTCATCCATCCCCATCTCTTATGGCCCCCTTTTTGTTCAGCAAATCGTGAATTGGATAAAGCTTAGATAAACCTATGTATGCCAACACACTGTTACTCTTGGGGAATGTCTGTACTTGAACATAGAGCTTGTATATTTGGAAACTGCCAATTAATGACCTCTGAGGCGGGTACTCTGTGACATTGACTACCCGTGCTCTAAGGGTGAGGAGGCAGGATGTTCCCAGCTGTTCCTGTGTTATGTAAGAGTTACTGCTGAATAAGCTGAAGCACAGAAGTTAAGCAAAAGCAATCCTGACCCTCGGTGTTCAAGTAGTACCTTGGTTCTTTGTGTCTTATAATCTTCAGAAACAGCCAACTGCCTCTGTGTGGAAGACACTGCTGTTACAGAGTCAGTAAGGTAACGGTTGTGGCAGCTGAACTGATTCCAAAATAAGGAGCTTGAGGCTGGTTCCTGTAGAGAAGGAGACCTGGAAATACCAAATTTCACTGATGATCTACTCCTAATTATTTTCTAGGTAAATTCAACTGGAAAGGGACCATTAGAGCG
>NW_009745316.1:0-790 GCF_000703405.1 Apaloderma vittatum | reverse complement strand
TTATCAAGGCTTTCTTTACATTTGGGCTTATCTGACACTAGCCAAAATGCTGTAGCAAGATGCTTTTTACTTTCCAAGTACAGCATCAAGCCTTTGCCCATCTGAGACCTTATTGACAGGTATTACATTCGTGGTGCAGGCACAAGTGACAGCATGCACAGGAATGGCAAAGTACCGCGCAGGAACCAGTATCACTTGAAATCTCTAGTTTCTTAGAGCTGGACACCTGTAGAAAACTTTTGGAGCCCTCACTCCATTACTGTTTGTCTGCAAGCAAACTGTTCTGCTGCTGCAGCATGTTTAAATCCCCTGGCTCTCTCACAGCCCGAACCATCAGTGACAGTTTGCAGTTCTAGCAGAGGCCTTTGACAGCTGGCTACTCCAGAGTTCAGTTCCACTCCTGTCCTTTCAGAAACTTTACTGAAGGGTAGGTGACTGCTTATGAGGCCACTGTGGGTGTGGTAATTCAGATATCCCCATCTCAAAGGGCACAAAATCTCATTGGATCATTTATGCCACCTGAAAGATCCCACTACTATCCAGTTGCCTGGACTTCATACCAGCGAGCTCAGCAATTCAGTCAATCCTCCACCCGCATCATTATCCACTTATCCAGTTCACATATTATCAGTTTAGCTATGCAGAAAGCATGGGAGATGGTATCAAAGACCTTGCTGAATCGAGTTAACCACCACCTAGTGCTCCTCCTCTGCTCACAGAGGCAGTTATCTCACCACAGAGGGCAAGCAGGTTCATTCTGCAAATCTAGAGAGTGTGGCCACTATCAGAA
>NW_009745315.1:0-767 GCF_000703405.1 Apaloderma vittatum | reverse complement strand
CCTGTCATTAGGAACTGTGAAGGTTTCAATGAGGAATAAATTATGTAAGAATAAAGTTTATACTGGACCTGGCAAGAGAAGCCCAAAGCATACTAATACACTGTATGAGGAATATTTAGCGTAGCAAGACCAATACCTTTTGAGTACCTTGCTTACAAGTAGAAGATACTGTTTCTTACATAAAATTTTGATTCTCTGTAAGCTGTTCATTTGTGGGGAGAAAGTGCCAATTATTGCATGCCTTGGCAACCATTTCACAGATCTATCTTAGGAAGTTAATGTTTTCAGAAAATACAAGTCAAGCGGATTACAAACATTGACCTTATTAGCTATGTTTTACTTCCAGATGTGATTTTGCAGATCGAGGTTCCTATCCTGAGACCACTAGCGAATAGAGGATATTAAACACTGGCAGCACTTGTGCAGGTGATGGCAGTGTACTGCAGCCTGCTTGTAAACTGTTTGCAAGGCTGCATCTCAAACTTTTTTTGTGAAAGTCACTGGCTCTTTTACAGTTTCATCGAAAGTACAGCCACTTGCACTGTGTTAAAGTGCCTAAAAAAATTATTAAGAAGAAACATACATGTCTGAATGTAGTCCCCAGATGACAAAAGTGGTTTCTTCATCTCAGTGGATTTCACTTAATAATTTATTTGCTCAAAATGCCCTTAAAGTGGGTTACCTTCACCATTCTGTTTGAATTGTTCTTTTCAGAGAGAGCAACAAATGTGCTTTCTTAAACAAAAGAGTTCAGTAGAGGTGAATAT
>NW_009745314.1:0-792 GCF_000703405.1 Apaloderma vittatum | reverse complement strand
AAAAAAAAATATGCTTTTTGTAGTCCTTTTTTTTTTTTAATTTCTCAGGGATTCTTTTATCACTGGTAACTCCAAGTCATTCTAGAACACAAATACAGATTGTCCTGAATTAGCGGCTTTACATTCCAAGGTCATTTAACTATACATTGCTCATTAAAGTATCCAGAATGCAACAGGAAATTTGGATATATTTCCTTTTTATTTATTGTCCCCTCAGCTTGATAATCAGCAGAAGAAATAGTTTTTAAAATAGATTTTTTTTTCTTGCGATAATGTCTACAGCAATCAAAGAGACTGCAAGCAGCAACAACAGAAACTTTAAAAAAAATTATATACTTCATTGTTAGCGCTTACTATCATAAAGCACCATATAATAAAATAGTCAATTTGGTATCACAACCAAGCAAGCTAATTTTAGTGACTTTTTCAACTTGACACACTCAGAAAGAATACCTGACGTCAGGAACTGTGTTTAAGAGCATAGCTACAGGAGGCTGTACAGAATATTTAGATGTCAGTGTGTGAAAAAAGTAGTCATGCTGTAGAGGAACAGGCCTGGGGCATTCATGTCTCTGAATCACTGCCAGGATCAGCAGATCGTCACTGTTAGGAGGATGCCACTCTCTCTGCACAGCCCTCAACTATCATTTGACATCACTGCAAGAAGGGCAAGACAGTACAATTAAAAACAGTGGATTAAAAGAAGACAAGAATGAAATGCAGTTATTGGACCCAAAGAGTGGGGCACCTGATTTTCTGAAAGAAGTTTGCCATGCATTTTATGATCAACTT
>NW_009745313.1:0-787 GCF_000703405.1 Apaloderma vittatum | reverse complement strand
ATCCAGAAAGTTTGCTTGCAATAAAAGTTAACGTAAATTCTAAAAAAACAGTATTAAAATTTGCCAACAATTGCAAAAATGATTCGCTCTTTTAACAAATTGCCTTTTTCTCTTGTACATGCCCCAGTATGCAAATAAAAGAAGAATGGAATGACTTCAGTAGAATTTAAGTTGATATCTATTATGGAATAGCAAAATGTTATTGTAGAGAGTACCAGAACTCTCCAAGAACGTTAGCTTACAGCAGGGATCATCAGGCTACCACTTAGAGAGACAGACAAATTTTTTCAACAGGGTGAAATGAAGTTTAGAATAAAATTTTAAGATCACAAACGCCTCTTACAGAGTAAGTCTTTCCCTTCCCCTAAGCAATACTGCTTCAATAAATTCCTAACGTAGGAAGCTCTCACACAAAGTTTATGCTCTCATCAACCTGATACATCTTGTATAAAATCCAGACATGGGTGTCATGCTCTTTTCTGAAACAGATCTTACCCTTTCAGCCACAGCAATGACTTGAGTGGATCCTTTCAGCATGAGGAAAGCACAAGCGTCTGCTTTACTTCTTCGGCCAAAATTTTATCCCGTCAATATATATACAATGTATGTGAAGCAGCAAGAGATAACAGAGCTAATTTCACATTGGGGTTTGAAAACTTCTCTAAATATATCATATTCTCATCACACAAGTCTACAAGACCAAAGTACCTCACAGTTCAGTGAAGTATGCTACAGGCAATTTAAGGAAAACAAGCATCTTTTGTGGGATATTTAGAGAACAGCAGAC
>NW_009745312.1:0-792 GCF_000703405.1 Apaloderma vittatum | reverse complement strand
TTTTTTTTTTAGGATGATAATTTTGCCAGACTCCAGTGCAGGCTTCTTGTTAGAGTTTTACCAAAAGAGGATAACACTCTATTTTTTCAGCACAGGGAACACCCCCCAAAAAAATAAAAAAAGCATGATGAATTTTCACATTTTATGATGTCTTAACTACCACTGTAATTTTCCTCTTCTCTGCAACTATAGCCATTAGGAAACGGATCAGTCACAGTTAGAGTAAAATAAATATCGGCTTTCGAAAGGCAAAACCTCAGTGTAGGCACTTTAAGAATTAAACAGCATTAAGTAGTGTCTTTCCCACCCTTTTTGCAGTTGGAATAAATGACCACAGAAGTTACAGGCAGTTGAAGAAGTAGCACTCTACTCTGCACTTAAAAATGATGGATAAAATGAGACAGAACTGCAAAGCTGTCATTTCCACATATTAAAAAGACAAGCGTTATTGTAGGCTAACTGGAAAAAAAATCATTTGCTCGTCTACTTATTCTGCTTAGATGTCAGAAAAATAAAAGCGTTATGGCATTTAATATCTTAATGATTTGGGAGAAACAGCAAACTTAGGCTTCCTCCCCCTGAACCTGGTGAGAATTGTTGTCTTTAAATTCGGCGTCGGTGGGCTTAGACCCTGTGCGACGTGACACAGAATTTATTAAGTGCAAGAAGGGCCACGGGCTCCCACAGGCCACTAAATTGTCCTGGTTTGAGAGCCCGGGGATAAAAGTTCTCAGGTGGCCAATCCAAGTGGGAGAGGAGAGGCAGTTCTGCCAATGGGGAAGAGAGAAGGAG
>NW_009745311.1:0-785 GCF_000703405.1 Apaloderma vittatum | reverse complement strand
ACTCAACTGCAAGATTATAAGCTTAAACTGTAAACTGGTTGGAGTGGGAATGTTCTGGGTGCAGTACACACAGATGCTGTGTTCCCTGGGTATTCTAATTGCTCTTTGGCTACATCTAGATTTTACAAGATAAATATGGTGAAAAATAATTATCCACCAAAATACCACCTGAGAAATTCACCTTTGTTTTCCTTCCCCACCCCCAGTGTATTCACTCCTATCACCTCAAAACTATGTTCACAGCAGCATCCACACTTAAAGAAATAGATTTTAAAGAAACACAAGACTGGACTGTAGAAAGCACAAATCGGCTGTAGGGAGGTGCAGCTTCACTGAATTGGTCAAGATGGAGTTTTATTTTAGGTTTAAAGGGTAGCTAATCTGGCTGGTATTCTAAATCTAATCTACAAGATGTACTTTAAAAATTTGTGAAGAATAAACATGTCACCTTGTTGGGGATAGTATATGCCACAGTAATTCCCTCGGGAAGCTCAGGTACTGGGCCAGATGCAGCCTTCAGCTCCTCTTCCGAAATTTCGGATACTAATTCGATGCCTTTGCATTAAAAGGAATCAAGAACTCCATTAAAAATGAGAAGAAAAAGTTCTTGAATCACTATGTTATCACAGGAAGACCAAAACAGAAGCTACTTTTCCAAAGCAGAAAAAACCTGAAAACCAGAAAGACCTTTGACATCAACTGCTTTGTTCCATTACCAGCACAAACCATTTCCCCTTTACAATATATGACCTGGTTCTATACAGGTAACATATGGACAAGAGCAG
>NW_009745310.1:0-775 GCF_000703405.1 Apaloderma vittatum | reverse complement strand
TCCCAGGGGAGCTCGAGCCGCTTTGGCATCGCTCTGAAAGCCGCCGAACCGCCAAAACGGCCGCGCCTTAGCGACCCGAGTTAACCTAGTAAGTCTTTACTTGACCTTGATACTAGTTCAGGGCAGGTGCGGTGTTGGCATAACCGCTCACTCAGCTCGGCGTTAATTACTGTGTCTGAAGTGCCCCACTAACAAGAGAACTGCGGGGTGACTTCAAGAAGGGAGTGGGCGGAAAGCAGGTGTAAAATTAACCAAAGTAAGAGCACGGAGTGCATCAAAGCTTGTTGTGTCCACCAGAATGAACTATCTTAGCATTTGGTTCTCATTACTCTTAATTTATTGGGAGCTTGAGACTGCACTTAACAAATAGCGGAGAAGTCTTACGTCAGCGTGCAGCAGAACTGGCAAGCTGCACCCAGAAAACCACGACCGAAATGCCAGGTTGTTTGTGTAATTTTAGTAGTACTGTTCTGCAAAGTAAAGTTTTCAAAAAATGGTTAAATAATGAGCATATAAAACACACAAGTAGGAAAACTGAACAAAAAGGGACTCAGTGCCTTTTCAGCTGCTGTAACAGCAGATGCACGGAGTTCTGACAGAGATGTGGCTAATCTTTAATTGCTTTTAAATAGCATCGTTTGTGCATATTTTATTCCCATAACAGTTACTCAAAGTAAAAAAATATTCAGTCAGGTTTATTGGTTTTTTAATGCAAATCACTTTCTGTAGGTTTTTGAAGTGTGGGATGTATCATAGAATCATAGAATGGCCTAGG
>NW_009745309.1:0-793 GCF_000703405.1 Apaloderma vittatum | reverse complement strand
CAGAGGTGCCAAGTGTCCCCGTCAAGGGGAGTGCTGATAGCAAGAGTGAGTGGGCGTGTGCTTGTGTGTGTTATAAAGGCACTCGGTGGCTGGCAGTTGGAGGATAGCCAACGTGTTTTTGACCATAGAAGTGATAAAAACACTTTGTAAAGCTGCACTGCCATTATTTTGACCCGGAAAGCAACAGAACACACTTAAGATGCCCAGCAGGGCAGGGCTGCCTGTTGCACTGTGCCCTTTTGGACTGCATCCCTGCTACTGGAGAGCGGGCTCTCCTAGAGCCACAGTCAATCCTCGGCAACTAGGAGCCAGTTGAAGAAATAATGTGCCAGGAGGACGCAAGCGGTTTGCCTGCCCCTTCCAGTGGAGCCTTTCGGCAAGTGAGGGCAGGAGCCTCCAGAAGGATGCGCTTCCAGATGCAGGCCTGGCCTGCACAAGGTGAGTGACCTCAAGCTTTTCCTAATGGTTGATCAGGTTTTCAGAGTCACTAGGAAGCAAGATTTGATGCTCATTTTGTATTCAATCAAGCATTTGGAAAATTCTTTTGTGCTAAACTCATAATGTCTATGTGCCACAGGAGTGCTATGGCTAAAAAAGGAGAGAAAAAAATGCACAGCAATAGAAAACCTGCTCTAAACCAAATTCCTCTTCTTTTTATTTCACAGGTTTGTTACAGATGAAGTGATGACAGTATGTCAGGAAACAAATGAAAAGTTTTCTATAATTCTTCCACCCAGGGTTGAAGAGGAAGTCCCTGTAATGTAAAGGTATCTGGAACCAGCTAAAATAATAA
>NW_009745308.1:0-773 GCF_000703405.1 Apaloderma vittatum | reverse complement strand
AAGAAGCTTAGGTTCATGGTCAGGTTCATGGGGAGGTTTTATGGGTCGAGGAGGTTTTGTTTGATGGTGGATTAGTTGGCAAGAATGAAAGTAGCTTTGGTTGAATGATTGATGTAAAGGTTAGTCATGATAGAAGCATAATAAATAATCATGGGTTTGGGTTGAGTTGGGGCATATCATTAAGGAGGGGTGTGTTCCTCTTTCTCCAGCTTAAAAGGCTAGTGCTGATTCATAGCTTCTTAATGATTAGGATGCTATAAGAAGGGATCAGTTTTCAAAGTGAGAAAGGGGGGTGGATTCTACAACGATTGGTATGTAGCTGTGGTTTGCCCCACAGATCTCTGAGCATTGTCCGTAAAAAATTCCAGGTCGAGTGGTAATGAATGATGTCTGGTTTAGTCGTCCTGGGATTGCATCTGTTTTTACACCTAGAGTTGGAATGGCTCAGGAATGTAGGACATCGTCAGCAGTAACGATAATGCGAATGGGTGATTCCATGGGGATAACAACTCGATGGTCTACTTCGAGCAGTCGGAAGTGTCCAGAGGGTAGGTCTGGTGTGGGGATTATGTATGAGTCGAATGAGAGATCTTTGAAGTCTGTGTACTCGTAGGATCAGTATCATTGGTGGCCAATGGCTTTGAGAGTGAGGTCTGGTTCGTCAATTTCGTCCATCATGTATAGGATTTGAAGTGATGGGAGGGCTAGAAGGATAAGTACGACAGCTGGAAGGATTGTTCAGACTAGTTCTACTTCTTGGGCATCAACAGTGT
>NW_009745307.1:0-785 GCF_000703405.1 Apaloderma vittatum | reverse complement strand
CCCTTCCAACCCCTAACATTCTACAATTCTATGAAATTACACTTAAAATATTATTATACCTTGAACACTCCCTGTAATCTACCTCTAGCTTGAATTTAGTCTAAGAGCATCTACTCTACTAAGAGCATAACCTCTTGAAGAAGCCAAATGAGTCTTAAAAGAAGTGAAGAAACAGAGGTATAAAATTGTTAGTCAAGGCTCATTCCACTATCTCCCAAGGTTTAGATTATTAGGAACAACAGTCACCCACACTATTATTCACAGCTGCACAGTCATATTTGCTCCTGTTGCCTGACACTGACTGCAGGCTTGGCACACCCACCGTGTGAATGGCTGCACACATGACAGTGAAGAATCAGGCCTATGATGAAATTACTAGTCAAATGCATTGCTAATTTGGGAGGCGGGTGGGGGGAAGTAAGGGCGAAAGAAGGTTAAAAAATAAAGTTTGTGAGCTGCTTGTTTTAATCCTTAATGCCTTCCCTTCCCCCCACTCAGAATGAACTTAAAAGTATAAAATACTTTGCAGCAGAAAGATTGTGTACAGAAGAGATTATCGCTATTTAAAATATTTTTAGATAAAGAGGAACAGAGCAGATGACTCCTCAGTCAGTTTTTTTGTTTATCCACTCTGAACAATCAGAGCAAATTTTAATTAATTTTCCATGTGGACTGTTTTATGCCTTTGCCAATGACTAAAATCACATACTGGCATGCCTGCAAAAGTAAAAGTGGCAGCACAAGAACTCCAGCAACTGGTGGTGATGTCTTCTTTTTCACTTACA
>NW_009745306.1:0-780 GCF_000703405.1 Apaloderma vittatum | reverse complement strand
GGGCTTTGGGCAACCTGGAGGATGTGATGGCAGAAGAAATCTTACAAGGGACGGCGAAGATGTCATGTTTTAGAAGGCTGCTCTGCAGACTTTCCCAAATTGCGCTCTAGCCACTTGAATTTTGGCTGTTCAGGAGAAGCCTCTAGACCTTTAACTCAGTATATGGTTGCCTATGGCATACCTGAATAAAGGTGAAAAAGGGAATTACAGGTATGATGAACAAAGGAAGAAAAATGGATATATTGGAAAACTGATGGGAAAGTAAAGATGGCAGGGAATGGAAAGAGGAAATCGGGAGCAAAGAGGTGATGGAAACAAACATTTAAAAGGGAGGTAAAAGTAGTCTTAGTCGGCTGTTCCATTAAAAATAATAGCAACTAAAAACCCCTAATCCAGAAAATATGATGACATCAAACCTTACTGCTGAGATTCTGCCTGCTGTGGGCTTACAGACGCCCGAGATGCACACCATGTTGTGAGGGCTCTCCACCTCTCTCTTCTCTGCCCTCAGACACCAGGAAAGAAGGGTCCCTGGGCCCATAGCAGTGCTACTTTTCCTGCCAGCTGCTGCTTGTTGCATCCTTCTCTCTCTCAGCTAACAATCTGTATATTAGTTGTAAATATATGTAATGTTTGCTCCCCTCCTATTTCCTTTCTTCTGCTGAGGTAATGGAGCATCCTTAGAGGCTGATAGCTATCAGGTAAAGGAGCTGCAAGTTTCTACATAAATTAATGTACACTGTTAAATCTTGAGCAATTGATAGTTGTTTCTTTAATTTT
>NW_009745305.1:0-781 GCF_000703405.1 Apaloderma vittatum | reverse complement strand
AAAAAAAAAAAGGAAGTAGTAGCTAACTTGCTTGCAATTTATTAGTAAAAATTACTTGTGGATTCCTTCTATTTTCCACATTGTTTTGTGAAATGAAAATCAGTTTGGGCACAGAACTCACCTGCCTGTTTTCCAGAGGGTACAACGCAGGAGGAATGGCAGGGAATGAAGCATATGCCATTTTTTGGTTGTCCCCATGTTCTTGCCTGGCACTAGTCCAACGACATATAAACCGCCACACTGAACAGTTGTCATCGTCACATTATTCTCTGCTAGCGTCACTCCTGCAGAGAGAAGCTCTGGCAGAGGGACAAGGCAGGCAGCTCTCGTGCTGTAACACGTTGGGTCACTGAAACTGCTCGCTTTGGTGCTGCTGAACTGGAGATCTTGGTAACTTCAGTCTAACTTCGATTGGTAACTTGGTAACTTCAATCTGGTTTAATTTAAGTTGAAAGCCTCATGTTTTCTGTGTGCAGCCTGCTGCAGGCTCTCTGTCTGATTCCTTATCTCAGCCAAGGGACAATGAACTGAAATTGGGCATCACAGAACTGCTTTCCCAAAATTTGTTTTGCTCTTCTTCTGTAAACCTTGGTCAGATATTAACTTCCTCTCCAGTTTTTTACTTTTTCCCCAAGAAGTCTTATTTGGGCAAGATATGTTAAGCACCAGAGCACCAGTATTTTTTTTTTCTTCTTTTTGAGCTAGGTATCTTTGTAAAAAGAGATACTACACGGAGATTCTAAAAGAAGATCCATCCCTGGAAGTTTTTAAGTCCAGGCTG
>NW_009745304.1:0-787 GCF_000703405.1 Apaloderma vittatum | reverse complement strand
CTGTCATTGTCTGTGGGAAGAGAAAGGAAACATAAATGAACTAACTAGAGCAACAGATCCCATTCCAACAGTTTAGAAGGACACAGTATGCATTCTAAGAGTAACATGCCTCTGGATAGAATGTTTAGCTGGCTGCCAGCTCAGAGTTTTCACACCTGAGTGCACTTTTCCTACCTGCCCATGTTATCTCCTCCCCCAAAAGCCAGCCAGATTCCCAGAGAAGGTGAATCTTTTGGCAGTTCCACGTGATACTTCTGGAGGATCTCAGCCATGATTTTACTAACAGCTTTCCAAGGACGTGTAGCTGTGTTCTAGTCATGGAGTTGCTGAATCTCAATGGTTATTTCATTTGTAAGTGATCCTAAACGAGCACTTCATTTCCAACAAGTGCAGCAGGGTTCAAAACCTCCTCTTCCATTTAACAGTTTTTTGAATGGAAAGATTTTTTTTTTTGCTTGCAACCCCCAATAAAGTATAAAAACCAAGGAAATTAATTTTAAGAACACTGAAACACAATGGGAAGATCACCATGGGTAATACAAAGAATTGATAAGCCAGAAATGTTACATTCTCATGCTTATCATAGCCTTAGTCCTGATGATAAACCACTGTCCTACTCCCAGGCAGCGTTGGCCTTCTAGCAAAGAAGTTAAGAAAGCAACAAAAACCCTTCCAAGGGGATACAAGCAGAATTAAAGAACCACTTGGTGCTTTTGAAAACCTCACCCAACATTTCTAGCCATGCATAAAGTGAGTTTTAAAAGCATACCGGTAATACTACAAAAAT
>NW_009745303.1:0-775 GCF_000703405.1 Apaloderma vittatum | reverse complement strand
AATTAGTGTTATAACTCAGCTGAGCTGTCTTAACAGCTCTCCTAAGCCTCTCTGGTTTCATCCCAGTCTTGCTTCAGAATCAACACGTTTCCAGTGTATTAATTTTCACAAGTATAAAAAGCTCACATTCAGGTTTTAGGCAGAACAGTCCATTTAACAAGGAAGATGAACACAAAACAAAACTTAGGTTGCAGGCTACTTGAAACATAGGTGAAGTATTTGGGAACCTGAGCTGCTGCATCTAATACTTCCTAACCTGTTTGCCTTTCTCAGCCAAAAGTCTGAAGCACTACACTAAGAACTTGCACTAAAAGCAAAATTTGATCATCACAACCTACATCCTAGTCTGCATTTAATGGTTTCATTGGATCCAGCTAGCACAGAAGCAACAGCTGACTCCACTGTCCCAGAATTATGTCATATAACAAATGCAACAGATAACGCAGGTCTACTCAAGTTAACGATAAATGTTGTCTAACATTCGGATCTGATGGTCTAACCTTGTACCAGCCCAGCTATCAGCTTGACCCTAGATGAGAGAATGGACGCTAGACTTTAGCGTAAAGTCTGAAACTTCTGCACAGACAGCTTTTGTTCTCAGAAGTGACAGGTCTTACAACTGAAATACAAGAGTCTAGGAAGAGTACAACTGATTGCTGAATGCAATAACTTAAATACCTGCTAGGAACATTCATTCTGGCCATACGTCACAGAAATGTAAGAACTAACATTAAGAAAATGATTAGCACAAAGATATGCATAAGCCATTTCGATG
>NW_009745302.1:0-789 GCF_000703405.1 Apaloderma vittatum | reverse complement strand
TGGGTTTTTTTTTTTTAATTTTGGTGGGGGGGGCAGCTGCTGAGCTGGAAAATTTGGGGTTGGTTTGGGTTTTTTTAACGCTAACGCTACCCCCCCCCCATCATCATCATCATCCTCAGGGGGGCCAAGCGGGTATTTCTGTTTTAATTCTATTTTTTTACACCATTATAGATGCTTTTTTTGCCAGATTTCAAGGTTTTTTTGCCGTTTTCATGATTTTTAAGGCTATTTTTCCTCGATTCGACGCCGGTTTCAAGACCGTTTCTCCCGGTTTTAAACCGTTTGGCCCCGTTTTTGACGCCAGTTATTTGTCAGTGACTTTTTTTCCCTATTTTCAACACCATTGCTCCCATCAGCAATAGGATTTCTACCGTTTTTCACCATTTTCGACTGCTTTTTTCCTATTCAATAGCATTTCTGGCGTTTTCTCCCATTTTTAAGAGCATTTCTCCCATTTCAATGCCATTTTCAGCAGCATCTTTCCCATTTCCATCGCGTTTTCCCCATTTCCAAACGCATTCTTGCCCATTTTAATGCCATTTTCGATGGCATTTGCCCATTTCAAAGGTATTTTTCCCTTTTCAAAGGCATTTTCCCCGTTTCCAGTGGCGTCTTCCTCATTTCCAATGGCATTTCTCCCACCTCAAAGTCACTTTCAAAAGCATTTTTACCATTTCAACGGCATTTTTCCCCTTTTCAATAGCATTTGCACCATTTCCATGCCACTTCCATTAGCATCTTACCCATTTCCAACAGCATTTCCCCATTTCCAATAGCCTTTCTCCCATT